>NW_009732737.1:0-17524 GCF_000703405.1 Apaloderma vittatum | reverse complement strand
CCAGGGCAGAGCCGTACGGCTGTGCTCATGCCTCCGCGGGCGGGCCGGCTCCAAATTCCTTCCAAGTCCTCAAGCATCCCAGTGTGAAAGGGCAGGCTTTTACTGTCCCGTTAAACTCGCACCCTTACGCCCTCTTCAAAACGTTAATGACGTTCTGAGCTCCCGAACTGCTTGAATTACCGTGAGTAGGGGGCAGGCACACCAAGGCCCAGAGCACACCTGCACCTACATGAGGTTCCCAAATGCACAAGCCACTTCGAGGACAAGAGCAGCCTGACTTGATAAAGAGAAGCCTAATCCAGAGATTCAAGTTCCTAGCCTCGATTCCTTCTCTGATTGAGACAAAGCACATGGCTTAACACTTCTGTTGTTTCTGTTGTGTTTTTTTTTGTTTTGTTGGGTTTTCTTTTTGAGGAGGAAGGCAATAATTTCCTACCGTTTAAAGTACCCTAAACAGTAACAGAGGTTTGTAGAGGTTTCCTATGTTAGTAGCTAGCAGATGTTTCCTATGAATCCAAGATTACTACCACTCCAAAATTTAGTCCAAAAATCATGTCATATAACTTCTTTAGATTTTACTTCAAAGCACTATTTCAATTAGGGTATCCGAATTTTATCAAACAATGGGTAGGATGTAGGCAATCCACAAGGACTGAGATGTTCACGTCTGTGGTTTCACACTGTCGTAAAAGGGTATCATACACGGAGGACGCACAAACTGTGAACTTTTGGAATATTCATACACAGCAAACAAAGATAAGGATGTGAAGGAGCAAAAGACACTGACGAAAGAACACTTCCCCAAAAGATGTTGCTGTTTTGTGCAACATACACTAGGATTTAATAGGAATGTACTGCAATTCTCCTCTTTAGCCTGAACCTGCCTGACGCTTCCTGACAGGGCAGCTCACATATTTTCAAATCCATTCCTTCTTCTATTGTGAATTAGCAGGGGAAATAAAACAAAAACAGCACAACAAAAATCTACTGAGGTTTAGAACACAGGTAAGCAAGCAGATCCATCCTCTGTTTAAAAGAACCTCCTGTAATGTACCAGTCATCAAACATTAAGGGTTTAACTTTGCTCCTTTATAACGGAATAGTTCTTAGTTGCAAAAAACCTAGAAATGAGAACATCTTATTGAATCCAGGCAAAGTATTAGTGTTTCACTTCAATCTGTTACCATTTTAAGTCAGAACAAATGGTTTGTCTGAATACTTAATACAAAGAAAGTTTGAAGTCACATCTGCAAATTAAACTAAATCTGGATAAGAACAACCCCATGTATCAGTACAGGTTGGGGGGTGACCTGCTGGAGAGCAGCTCTGATGAAAAGGACCTGAGAGTCCTGGTGGACAACATGCTGACCATGAGCCAGCAATGTGCCCTCACGGCAAAGGCGGCCAACGGCATCCTGGAAGAAGAGTGTGACTGGCAGGTCAAGGGTGGTTATCCTTCCCCTCTACTCTGCCCCAGTGAGGCCTCACCTGGAGTACTGTGCCCAGTTCTGGGCTCCTCACTCCAAGAAGGACAGGGAACTGCTTGAAAGAGTCCAGTGCAGAGCCACAAAGATGACTAGAGCACTGGACCATCTACCAGACAAGGAAAGGCTGAGAGAGCTGGGTCTGTTTAGCCTGGAGGAGGCTGAGGGGGGATCTCATCAATGCTTATAAATATCTGAAGGGCTCAAGTCAGGAGGATTGGATCAGACTTTTCTCAGTGGTGTCCATGACAGGACAAGGGGTCACAAACTGAAAAGCAGGAGGTTCAAACTAAACATAAGGAAACACTTATTTACCGTGAAGGTAACAGAGCACTGGCATAGGCTGCCCAGAGAGGTTGTGGAGTCTCCTTCTCTGGAGGTATTCAAAACCTGCCTGGACGTGTTTCTATGTGATCTACTCTAGGTGGTCCTACTCTGGCAGAAGTTAGACCAGATGATCTTCAGAGGTCCCTTCCAACCCGTACCATTTTGTGATAACTTGCTTTTTATATTTTCATATTTATTCAAGCTGAATTTTTCAGCCTTCTATAGCTGATTCCTAAATACAAAAAATACTTTAGGCACCATTAGATTTAATTTATTTCACAAATCTCATTCATGTAATAGCTGTAAGTTCTTTTAGTAAAATATCTTTAAGTGTGGGGGTCAGGCTCTTCTCCCAGGCAATTAGTGACAGGATGAGGGGGCAGGGCCTGAAACTTCGTCAGGGAAGGTTTAGGTTGGATCTCAGGAAGCACTTCCTCATGGAGAGGGTGCTCAAACACTGGGATGCACTGCCCAGGGAAGTTCTGGGGTCACCATCCCTGAAGGTGTTTAAGGTGAGGCTGGATGTGGCACTTAGTGCCCTGGTCTGGCTGATGTGGTGGTGTTGGGTCATAGGCTGGCTTGATGATCTCAGAGGTCTTTTCCTGCCTCAACAGTTCTGTGATTCTGTAAACAGACTTGTCACATATTTTCATTAAGCTTTTTCAACAATGCACACATATAGACATTTCAAGGAAGCTGTTAATTATAACTTACGAAATCTTTACAACATGTATAAAACTAAGTCTTTGGAAAAAACAATGAATACAATGAATAATACACAAACATAAATGGCACACTGGAAATGTGTCTGAACTGTAATTGAAATATTTATGCATATTACCTAGATCTTAGTAGCTTGCCTCCACTGGGAAATAAACTGTTACTGGATGCAAGGCAGTTCTAAGACTACTCTGCACAAAGTAATGTGCTTTTTTTGTTAAAAAAACCCCTAAAATTCCCAGAGTAAACATAAACAGTCCAGCCAATTCATTTTTAAAACTGTTTCTAGTAAATATTATGTAATCCCTCAAAGCAAAAGGCAAGAAAAACACCAAATCAATACTAGGTATTTAATGAGTGGAAAACTATGTTTTTCCAAGAAAAATCCACAGAGGAATTAAAGTTGGCTTTTAAAGTGTGCAGTGGTTCCTGTTTTTAATTTACTTTAGACAGGATGAGAAACATTTAACACAGCATCCCTTTCAAAAGAAAAAAAAAAAAAGTCAGTCATAGAATCATAGAATCATAGAATGGCCTAGGCTGGAAGGGACCTTAGAGATCATCTAGTCCAACCTCCCTGTCATGGGCAGGGACGCCTCTCAACTAGATCAGGCTACTCAAGGCTCCATCCAACTTGGCCTTGAACACCTCCAGGGAGGGGGCAGCCACAACATCTCTGGGCAATTTATTCCAAAGTCTTGCTGCCCTCGTACTGAAGAACTTCTTCCTAAGGTCCAATCTAAATCTATTCTCCTTCAACTTAAACCCATTTCCCCTTGTCCTATCAGTGGACACTCTTGTAAAAAGTCCCTCCCCAGCCTTCCTGTAGGTTCCCTTCAGGTATTGGAAGGCAGCTATTAGGTCCCCCCGAAGTCTTCTCTTTTCCAGACTGAACAATCCCAGCTCCCGCAGCCTGTCCTCATAGCAGAGGTGCTCCAGCCCCTGGATCATCCTTGTAGCCCTCCTCTGAACACGCTCGAGCAGATCCATGTCCCTCTTATGGTGGGGGCACCAAAACTGGACACAGTATTCGAGGTGGGGTCTCACAAGAGCAGAGTAAAGGGGGAGAATCACCTCTCTTGACCTGCTGACTACGCTTCTCTCGATACATCCCAGGATGGGATTGGCTTTCTGGGCTGCAGGAGCGCACTGCCGGCTCATGTTGAGCTTCTCGTCTATCAACACTCCTAAATCCTTCTCTTCAGGGCTACTGTCAACCCACTCAGTGCCCAGTTTGTATTTGTGCCTGGGATTAGCCAAGATATTTGTTATTTTCTTTATATACATATCAACCATTACATACTTAAAATTAAAAATATTACATAAACTACAGATGAAAATCAACTGTTTATCAAATGCAGGACCTTAACAGCCATCCTAACGTCAAGTACACCTACAGGACCCACTAAAGCGAAGGCTCCAGCCGATTCTGAAGCTCAAGTCTGCCCATATTGCCTAACTCTTCCCACAGCTGGCGTTCAAACACATGCTAAAATGTAGGCATTTTGTTAAAAATTGTTCTGCAGGGCACTCAATGGCTTAATAAAGGTTAGGGCCTTACTCCCCAAATCCAGATGATAAGCAAAGCACAGGTGCTCCAAGTCTGAGCCACACCAGGATTCCACCATCATGTTGCATGAAAAAAAATAAAAAGCCCTGGCTGAAGGGTTTAGGAGGGCATGACAGAGAGCTGGCTCAGCCCTAAGGATTGAAAGATATGAAGGGGTCTATTTCTTTAATCAACAATAAACACTCCTCTCCCCCCACTCCCCATTTTCAAATTATTCTACTTGGATCACTCCCTTTAGTCTCCTTTATTTTTGATTTTTTCAAAAAATATAACAACTTATTAAGGAGTAGAATTTGTATTCTGTTGTTAGTTTGAAAAATTAAGAAAAATACAATCATGACTGCTTAAAGACATTGCATGTATGGTTTTTGCTGTTGTTGAATTTTCTGTTGTTTTGGTATTTGGTCTTTTTGTTTGTTAGTTTTAATTTTTTTTGTTATGCCAGCAGGAGAGTCACAATTAATTTAGAAAAATCCAAACCCACAAACAAGTAAAAAAACCCCAAAACATTAACATAGTTAAGTCAAGTAATGATAATTTTGCTGAAATCAAGATAAATATATACTTTAAACAAGTTACAAAATACTGTTCTGTCGCACATAACATGGTTTGGATCACTATTCCCTGAAGAAAGGCAGCCTATAGAAAAAATTTATGGTAGCATTCCACATAAGCAAATAACTCAATAATCCCTAAAGAAATCCCTGTACTACTAAAAGCAGCCTGTGTAAAATTCAGTTCTTTGACTCATAAAATCTAGTAGACAAATAAACCCAAAGAAATTAAGTGATGCATATAACCTTATGTTTTTCTGCCCACAACTTAGAGTACCGTTGGTAGGGTAGAAAAGACCAGTGGCTAGCAATTAGTTTTCTGTGCAGAGCAGAACATTCACAGGCAGACCTAGCAGCTGAAACTATGCTTACCTGTTTGCTTTTAATTAAGACCTCAGATCTGTAAGTTATCTTTAATTTTAGTACTGGAAAAGTCAGTACTGCATCAATATATTTTAATGTATTTTAATCAATGTATTTAAAAATTGCTGAAGAATTTAAACAAAAACAATTTATTTGCAGTAATGAAACTAGAATGATATTTAAGAAACAGAATTACTATGCAGTTTACATGTATTTAAAGCTTGTATTAAGCATTACTTTGAGTTCAGCTATGCCATTTTCTAAAAATGAAAACAAAAAGGAGGTGGCTATGTTTTTCACATACTGAATTTAAGGACTTTTTCCCCCTCCTTAGAATAAAGATAACTGACTTTTGTTAAGATAGAAGTTATGCAGACTCACCTTGCAAAAGAAATATATAACTGACGCTATCTGAAGAAAAAGAGGGAAAAAGAATATTTGATAGCGTTCACGTCTCTCCTAAACCCCAATTATTTCACACTTTGGTCCAGCGTTAATAAAAGCAACCCATTGTAACAAAACTTCCAACAAGCTCACTCAATTTAACACTTACCCATGAAAAGATGACACGCTTGGAAAAGAACTAAATGAACTGCCAAGCATTTCCTAGTTACTTTTTCCTTTTTTATTTATTTTTTTTATTTTACAATATAGTTCATAACTTCTTTTGCATGCAGACTTTAAAAAAAGCAGTTTAAATACCGCTGGATTCAAAAGGAATGGAGACTTCTGATGACAATGTTTTACAGTTTAAAAGACAATATACATTACTATGCAAATATACATCTAATCAAATGATTTATGTAACTCGCAGTACAGATATATGCTGTAGTATGAATAATATACCACAGTTCTGACACCAAACAGCTGATAATTCAACTATCCTCTGAAACTTGTTTCTTGCAAGATTTGAGGCTGTGTTTTGTTCTCATGCCCAGCCTGATCAAGCTCTAGGACACTTAACAACCGTGAAACTGTCTGCTGTAAACATGCAGAACACAGTTTGACTTCCCAATGTTCCCTGGGCCCAGCACGATGCCAAACCACCCCTGAACAAATGGTTATTTGTCCTCAGATCCAAGTTCAGTATAGACATCGTGTATCCAGGGCAAGTTCAAACAAGAACTGTGGTCACCTTGGATGGTCCAAGAGTTAGTACCAAATAATTCACTTGAGACAAGGAGACCAAGTACGTTCAGTTGTATCTCCATGGAGAAAGCAGTAACTTCCAAAACTTCTACCAGGCTTGCAAGCATTCACCTAACCGTGCTCATGCATTCCCAAGCCTGATCCTTGAGCGCATCTGGCTGCACTAGATTTACCCTCCCAGTGCCATTGAATGTTCTTGGGGCAGGACACACTTTATGAAAATGTTATTTAAGTTCTCCCACGTCAAAAATTAAAATTAAGTTAGAACTCAAAAGACAGGGAGATAATCAGAAGCAGAGCATATGAATAGACAGTTACTTTAACCACAGAGAAAAGGCATGAGAATTTTTTGCATATGTTTTCTTCCCTAATGCTTCAAATAAGTTCACACATTGCACAATATACTTAAAATCACCATTTCTGCAAGATGATTGCATATAGATTTTGCTGGTTATACAACCTAGCTTAGAAAAACAGATTGAGTCTACCATTTTGGCACACTTACGTTATGCAAAATGTATATATATAGGTTTAAAATCATGCGGGTGTAGGGGCAGGGAGAGGAAATGAAAATTAGTTCGAAGAATCTTACCAGGTCATTGCCAAGAACTGCAATATGCAGAACATCATCATTTTTGCTCCACCAAGTAAAAATAAAGCAAATATTGCAAGTTACTTCATTTTGTACCAGTCTATACCGTAAGCAGTTGGAACAGTCTGTTCAGTCAAAAATTTAGTTAACTGACAATGCTTAAATTTCCTTGTTTTAACTTAATTTGCTATTCCTTCCCATTCTAACAACTTTCCATCCACTTCATCTGTCAGTCTGTTACCATCATGCTATGAAAACCTTCTTTAGCTTTCAAAACACTTAACAACATCAATGTTAACACTTTAATTTATGATACTGTACCTCTGCAAATACCGAAGTTCACTGCAGCTACATGTTTACATCTATGGAACAGCCAGTTTTCCAATCAAGATGCCTAAAGGTACTTCTGTCTCTCTTCATCTTAATTCAATATTCTGTATCCATGGTTTCAGAGGACCACTACGTATTCTGTGATGTTCTCTAACATAAGTACACATCAGTAAGATATATCTTAACTTGCTTTTAGTTCTTATCCCAGAGGTCTGCAAACTGAACCTGATGCTCTAGATCTTGTAATCTCATCTACATCACATGCAGGTGGAAGGGTGCATTTGCTTTGTAGCCAACAGGCTCATCACTCCACCTAAATTTAACACAAATACCACACACACTCATCTTTCCTCTACAATTGAACCGTACGTTAAAGCTGTAATACAATTAAAAAACTAATCAAACTAGACTGCTCTTTGGAGGAGTAAAGTATTCTCATTTACCCAGAACACAGCACAGAGGGAGTACAAGGAAAAGCTGGGCAGAGAAGAAAGCAGACACACACACACAAAAAAGGAAAGAAGATAACTGAATACACAACAAAGCAAGTTCAGTAACTGTTTTCATGTGATGGAACGAAAGTAGCATCCCGTGAGCTGTGAAGGAGAATTCATAGGAGAAGAAGCATCCCGCGAAAACGCAATCTCTCAGGGTCATTAGGTGGCAGTTAGTCAGAGGCCTATGGTACACAAGACAGGGGGAGTTGTTTAGCACAAGTTGTAAAAGAACATAAAACAAAAATAATTGACAAGAACACTAGTGATAAGGGTATCTAACAACGACCATCTGGTGACGAAGCCCCTTGTGAAATTCAGGGACCAGATGCCCTACAAAAACTGCTGAGAACAAATAGTTTTGGGACTAAGGTGAAAAGTTCATTGGAAGGAAGACCTACGGCCTTCATCCCTGAAGACCCCTGCCCACGACCACCAGGAGACACTGCGCAAGCGTCAAGAGGAGGAGCAGCCAACCACCAGAACTGAGTGCCTTTTTTGGGATAGCTCATGAATATGTATAGGCATCTCATGAATATGTAACTTTCACTGCATATAACCAAGGTAACTGCATCGTTCAGGTGTGCACGTCTTTGGAGGAGTGATTCCCCGTGCACCAGCGCGCTTATTAAAACATACCTACTTTATAACTTCTCGAGTTATAGAGCCTTTTCCGTGTGTCAATGTTTTCAAAAAGTAATCAGCATTTTCAGAATTGACTCATGAAACAAGCAGAGCCAAGGCTGTCACAGAATGACTTATATGCTGAACTTCATGTAAAGCAGTGCTTTTCAAAGCACAGTATGATGTGTTCCATGGCCAGAAGGGCTGGGACAAGTCTTAGAAGAAAGAAGAGGCAGGAACTGACTTCAGGAACCAGGAGGAGTATGATCAGGCCTGTGTTAAGTCTATTAAGAAGTGGGCTTAGATGATAAAACTTGCTTGAAAGCAAGCAAATAGTGTGGGAACTGCTGTTCTACTATTTCACAGAACCATAGAATCATAGAATGGCCTAGGCTGGAAGGGACCTTAGTGATCATTTAATATAGAGTATCATATTCAATCTAGTATTCATAACATCAACCTCCGACAAGAAAAGTGTGTGCATTGCTACGAACAACCCATTATTAAAACACCCATTCACAATTACAGTATATGGCAAACATGGGCTCTGCTGCTTCTGCCAGTGTTTTCTCATCTTCGAACAGTAATGAAGAGCCCACTAGGGAACAGCTGACTCATACGCAGTGAAAATGCTCACATAAATCTTTATTTAAGCTACTTGTACACCTCTGATGGAACACTACAATGATATGGTTTACTATTCCAAATGAACCACACAATTTACGCTAGCTTAACCATAATTTTGAACTTTTCCACTAAATCTCACCTCGCTCCATCCATTTGCCACTATTCATAGTAGAAAACAGAATGAAACCCTGCATTAGTTTACACTGAAAAAAAATTTTTGTGTTCTACTGAAAGAAATAAACATAACAGACTCTTTTGAAATTTTCTAAACATATTTGTGACTCCTTGTTGAGAAGCATGCACGAACTCTGAGATGGTGGAAAATGGAATTCGCTTTATTGCAGGCAGACACACATATTTATACTTCTTAGCAAGAAGCACTATTTATGGATTACAAGAAAGAAACAAGAGAAAAGGAGTTAAAGAAACAAGAGACCAGACTATGCAGCCAGGGTTGTTACCAGCTCATGTACTCCTTCAGTCACACTCTTATCACACAGGGAGAACAGACTTTCCCAGGTCTACTTTTATCATACTCTCCCATTCACTCCCATGCACATCTTGTGTATGAGAAGCCTCTTATCTGTTCATTCTCATGGACAAACTCCCAACATGAGCTATATTCAGCTGGTCAGGGTCTCTTTTCATAATTAGCAAGCAGGAGTTATGTACTTGTTTAGAAAAGAGCTCAAGGATGAAAGTCTTAATTCTGCAACGCAGTACTGCCAGCACAGCTAACTGTAAAGTGTATCCACAACTCCTGAGTTGCCTCCAGTTCTAGCTTTGTGTTATGACAGGGATGAAAACAGTCAAATACATCAAAAGTTTTCTAAAGTTCTCTCTTAATTACTGAAATTTTGCATCTTAACGGTCTTAGCTCTCATCCAATGTTCCTGTTCCATATTAGAGAAAACTTTTCATATTGACTGTCCCTAATCTTGTTGGTAGCTTCTCTGCACAGGTAGGTAGGTCTGTGATGTTGTGTTTTTTACAATCCATTTTCTTTCCATTTCCCTGAAGTCTTGCTTCTACAGCCTTCACAGCATATTATTTTGTCACCATGTATGAGTACCCTGGATTGTGGCTGCTCTACTGTCTGGCTCAGGCCCTCAGCTTGACCAGAAAAATCCCACAGCTGTTAAGTGTTGGAGAATTCATGTTCAACAAACACAAACTCTAGAGAACTGCAGATATTCTTGGACATTTGTACTGCAGACCTATGACACATAACTTCCCCAGGACTTGTTACTTGGTACTATTTTTAAGAGATGGCAAAAAGTTACCTCCTTACCAAGGCTTGGAGTCCAAGCAAGGATCAAGTCACTTTTCCAAAAGATGTGGGCAAATGTAAGCTTCTCAAATGAGATTATAACTTCTTCTTTTTTTTTTTTTTTTAACATGGGTATGTGAGAGAAAGAATATGCAACCCATATAACAGCCATCCAAAACCAAATTCATGACGGGTTCCTTATCCACATAAGTTGTAATCATCTACAAAAGTATTCACTATTATATGATAGTGAGAATAGGACAGGTAGCTACATTTCAAAAATAAAAGCTGAAACAGATCAGGAAGAAGAAGAGAGAAGGTAAGTCCAAAACGGAGAAGCAGCAAGGGCTGCTTGTTTTTAACTATCTAATATAGAGTTTTGGGATAGGAATTCTTAGGTTGGGGATGTGGCTGTTTTTTCCATCTTCCAGGAAGAGGAAATGATGGTCATGGAAGTAGAGGAGTCAAGGACCTCACAATGGAGAAGTGTGAAGCTGAACATGTGGCTTCCCAGACTTTGGGGAGAGAAATTAATTCCCTCCATTGCTTTTAAAGTGCTGAACCACTAAGGTATACAAACCGAGCTGCAGCCAGCAATGGTCAAGCCAGGCTTGGAGAGCACTGACTTTTCACAGTAGCTGAAAAGTTTCTCTATTGCTTTGTTTTTGAAGAAACTGGTTTAGAAAATAAATTTAAAATAAACAACCTAATATTTACATTCAATAAGAAATATTTAGTAAAGAACATTTTACTCCAAATGAGCTATTTTAAAGAAACATATGCAACAAAAACAGAGGTTCACAGAAAGAGTTTGATAATCTTTATGATATACAGAGCTAAGCAGCTTGACATATTACTCAGTACAAACAACAGGTGGACTGAGAAATAATCTCCTTTTAGTAAAGCCTCAAATTTAGCTTTGAGGAAATTAAAACTTTTTAGCAAAAAGTATACTTACCAACATCGCAAATGTAGCTATTAATCTTTTTGGCTCAAACATTGTTTTCGGTTGCTTCACTGGCCCTATCAGGAAACATGTACTAATAGCAGGGAGTATAACTAAAACAAATAATAAATCACTTTCAAATAAGTCTTTGTAAATGACAATAGTTAATTAACCAGTGTTCCAACAACTAGATGAGTACAAAGGCTTTAAAAAGGGCATTTCAGTGTTTAGCAACAGAGACCCAGAATAAAAGGTGAAATACCCCAAGATTTTAGTCCTGGAAACAGCTCATGTGTTGAGTCACGCTTGGTGATGAAATTGCTTCCAAAACATTACCACTCAGAGCAGAGGGTTGTCAAGCTGAAGTCTACTGACTTTCACTTTGAGGCTGTTCTAAGAACTGACTTGCCAAAAGAATCCAAAGAATCTAAAGACCACACTTCCGTAGAAAATTTCTGCTTAACTTCTTATCCAGGCAGTGTGCAGTTAGCTACAATCAAAGTTGCAGGGAAGCTCTAACTCTTTGCCCAAACTCAGCAGGCAAAAAAAGGAAGAAGTTCAGTAGTTTGTGCTGAATTCTCCTGCTGTCTTCTATTCTGTAGTTTACTTGAATGGAGAATGAAAATCATCAGCAACACTATGCTGTACCTGTTCATGTACAGAAATTCGTTGTGAACTAAGAATTACAACCATACAACTATCTAGCTTTGAATATTCTGAGATGAGTCTCTTCTTTCCATGCCATTCTGCTTTGTAGAAATACAAAAATTTAGTGAAAGAGTGAGAATGACTGCAACCTTCTGGTGGTCTGAACACTTTACTAAAGAGCAGGACATCTGATTTAACTCCTTTTCTCATTAATATTCATTTCTATGAAATGAAACAATCCGTACCAGGAAAGTTTGGCAGAGCTCCCTCCTGAAATCAGTCCTAGGCCTGGTGAAGCACACATAGAATCATAGAATGGCATCAGCTGGAAGGGACCTTAGAGATCATCTAGTCCAACCTCCCTGTCATGGGCAGGGACGCCACCTCTCGACTAGACCAGGCAACACATGGGGACCGAGCGGGAATGGAACCCGCGACCTCGGTGTTGTCATTGTTGTCAGCATCACGCTCAAACCACTGAGCTAACCAGCCCCCTACATCTTCTTTGATAGAAGAATCCACAAGCAGTAGACTGAGCCCATGATCTTCCACACATAGATGCTCCCCTACCATCAGTTTTGTGTATCTATCCTCTTGATCTTTTTATTTTTCTTTCAATTGCTAAGTCAGGTCTCAAAAGTCTGTATTAAATGGAAAAAAGTTTTCTCAATTCAATAGAAAAAAAAATGTTTTACATTCACTCCAATCCAAACTAATTTTTCCTCAGTACTTTTTAATCTTGGCTGTTGGTCTATAGCAAAAATTACAACCCCCCTCCAAAAAAAAAAAAGAGACCTGAAGAACTATAATGAAGCTAGTTAGCCAGCAGAAAGATAGGGATGATGAAAATATGGTAGTAAAAATGACAGAGAACAAGGTAAGGCGGGGGGAAGGGAAATAGTTTTGCCTGCCTTCAGCATTAACTTTTTGTCTTGTTTTAGTATGAGAGGGAGTCATTTTACAAATGCAAAATTCAATTCCAGTATAAACATCTTTATCTCCTAACTAATTTGTTGAGGAAAAGCAGTACGCCACAAAGTGTCAACAACACATTACGTGAGTTTTAACAGATTAACAATGCTTTGACTCAAGAGTTGACTTGACTAAAGTCACAGAGTCCATGAAAGTCAAGACCAGACTCCATGAGTTCCAAGTCCCATGATCATGCTTCAACTATGCTAAGATAGCGAGAGGAGGAAGACAAACAGAAACTGAAAAAACTTCACTGGCATTAAGTTGTTTCTTACATGTCTTTCAAACAGCGAAAGAAGAATTTTAGATCCTAGGAGGTCCCTTTGGCAAATCTTTTAAGACTAATTGCTACAGGGAACACCGCAAAGAACCAAGCATAGAATTTAAAAATACACTGTGAATGGTATTTAGATTCTGCCTGGCCTTACAGTCAAAATGAGGATTTCCTAAACCTCTCCTTTCTCAAAGGGTTTTCTTGGAAACAGGATTATCTCTCTGTCAAAAGTAAAAAGCTCCTTCCAGTAACAAAGCATCCACACAGCGGGCAGACTGAGTTTGCCCCTGAAACCGAGGTACCTCTGTACCTGACAAAAGGACTTGGCTGTAAAAAGTACAAAATATTCAGCCAGAAACTTGTCACTCATACTTTGGAAAGTAGTTGCAAAGTGTCTACAAAACAACCATGTAAAACATTACAATGTGGCAGTTAGAAGTGGATAACGGGTATTCACTGATTATTAATCTTAAAATTTGAAGAAAATATTTTATTTTATTAACATTTCAGTACGAAAACGTTTTCTTATACATAGCATTTTAAAGTAAAAACAAATGGAAATGTAGATTTAAAGAAGGGTACTTCTCTAATAACAAGAATTAGAAAATCATACCTGCCTAATGGAACAATATTTATCAAGATATAAACCACTGCAAAAAGTCTGATCCCCTTTGGGAACCACAGCAATGTCATTCTCTATGAAAAATAGGTAATTTGTATGGGTTTCATTAGTTAATTCAATTTTTAAAAATTTTATAGTCTGTAAGTATATTTTCAGACTATTAAGAGTGTCATAGCAGAGTATAATGTTCTCAGACTTCCAGTAGTCAATATTCAGCATACCTCTATTGCCACCTACCGGCAAAATAACGTATCGATTTATTGCACAATATTTTTACAACTAGGCAAGGTATATTTTTTTGTAACACTTATTTGTACTATATATATTCTGACACTTCCAGTTTTGTTACAATGCCCCACTATACATCATACACCTGTGCACACAAAGGATAAATGTCATAAAGCCACACTAATATCCATTTCTCCTTTCTCCTCCAGCTGATCATTTGGACTAACAATATAGATATGCACAGAGACTGAACAGAAATAGTTTCGAACTCTTACTTCCAGACATGTCTTATTTTCACTAAGCACTAAAAAAAGTCTTCTAGTGATCACAGTTCCTATGAAGATGAGGGAAAACAGAGCCTAAACAGAAGCTAAACACATTTTTTCAGTTTGTTTGGGTTTTTTAACTTTTTTTTAAAAAAGCTGTGACTATGTAATATCAAATTGCAATTTCAGTGGGAATCTGTGGTGTCAGTTTGTAGAGACCACAGTACAAGTAACCACAGAAAGCTGCAAGAGAAGACTGTAATTGTATTCTACAAGGAAAACTAATTGACATTTTGCCAAGAGTAGATTAAAGAAAAACACCACCTGCAATTTTGGCTGGCCAGAAAAAAAAAAAAAATATACCAAAGAGTCCACAACCTGAAGCAGAAAACGTGCAGTTGCTAGCTCTCAGCTTCATGCAGCAAAGTGTAGCTAGGTGGCTGCCTTCTAACTCTCCAAGATACGAGGTCCACAAACACACTAGTAGTTTGGACTCTCTCAGTTAAGCTCAAGATAACACAATGCACTGAGCTGTCCAACACAACTGTCCTGGTTTGAGCCAGACAGAACCAATTTTGTTCAGTGATTTTTACCTTTCAGCTTTCAGTCTAAAAGGCTGCACTTTCTGAAGTTAGCAGCATGTTTTTGCAGACAGTGTCTGCTACTGGCAGTGATCACATCTGATGTTTACAGTTACCACCAGGGACTGGTATGCAGAAAGGCTCTTGCTGATACTTATTTCTATAGGGACCAAGGTCACTGCTGGCTCTTGTGTGCTACACTGGGGGTGCCGGGTAGTAAAAGGGGTCACAAGAAAGTTAAAGGTTGTACCACTGGTGAGTAACAGACAGGATAGGTGACCAACAAGAGTATTCCATTCCATATATGTCACATTCAGTATAAAACTAAGGGATCATGGGGGCTAAGGCCTTTTTCTTCAATGGCCAGTGTCCAAAGAAGATTCTGCCCAATCTGCCTTTGATCCTGATCCTGAGTTCCGGTATCCAGCTCCCCTCTGCCGCTGAGCCTGGGGCTTCCCTAGTGCCGCCTCCTCTGTAGCATCAGTGGAGATTGCTGTCAGGGGGAAGTCAGGTTCAATATCGGATTTGTATATGTTTGCACATAGTTAATTATTTTTATTATTTCCTTATTAGTTCTATTACTGTTTTATTAAAGCTGTTTTAGTTTTCCTTTCAAATCCATAAGTCTCTCTGCCTTATTCTGTCTCCCTTCCCATATTGGGGAGGGAGAGGGGTTTAGAGAGCATCTGTCAGTGTTGGCCAGCCCAGCCCTAACCCACGACAACTCATGAAGCAGGAAGAGAACCAGTGTTCCTTCTAGTCTGATGACTTAGTCCTGTGCGAGACCAATGGGCCAAACCAGCTCAGCAAGATGTCAGAAGAGCAGTGAGGCTGCCACAGGAAAAGAGGCAGGGCCACATAGCTGGCAGAACAGCCCCTTTCAGCAGAAGTGACTTGTTAGACATGCTCAGCTCATCTTCTCCACCCATGCTGTAAGATCAATGTATTTCAGCTTTCTCCAGGTCACTAAAGTTAAATATACCTTATACTCGAAACTGGTCTATTACATGAAGTGTTGCTTCAGCTCACATTAAGATGACTATAAAAAGCTAACTTTCCTATTTGTCCAGGTGACACAAGCAAACTTGCCCTCTCTGTAATAATAAAACTAAATAAGTTAATTGGCATTACAATAAGGCTAATCCTCCAACTATTTCCAATGCCATCACTATTTACATTATCGAGTCGAATATAGTTAATGCAAAGTCTGAAATCTGGGCACTGGAGATCTGAGAATGCATGTTGTTAGACCCTGACACTTAATAATTTTTAGGTCTCACAGAAGCAATGGAACTGGTGACCTTTCCAAGATGTCTGTTTTGACTGCTCTATTGAAGCGCCTTGCTGCAGAAGTTGAGTAACGGGTGCTTAGTTCAACTACTTAAACCACAGAATTCAGCCTGTGCTAAAATGCCAGGCTATAATCTGCAAAAGTTGAGGACCTGACACAATGCCTGCCCATTCTGCTGTATCTGCTGCAGGAACAGTAATTCCTGTGACAGGCTGTGAGACACACTCAAGGAACAGCTTTTTCTTCAGCAGGTTTTTACTTTAAAAGATTCTTCTGTTTCATCTTCTCAGCACTTTGCACTACACCAAAGATGTATCTATAGGTTTTCTCCTATCATGTACTGAGTAGGCTTGAAATGCAGGCAGATTTTTCCCATTTAAAGTCTTGTCCATCTATAGCAACATCATTACATGTAATACTCAAATCATATATAGTTACTGAAATTTAATAAATAACTTTCTTAGATCAGTTCTCTTCTCACCACATACACCTAAAAGACAAAAGTATGAAATATTTAGGTACTTATCCATAGACTGCTGCCTTAAAACAAACATCAGTGTCAAAGAACTCTATGCCACTATCATGTGTCTCATGTGAAACATGTCTGGGAATGGCAGACTAATTAATTCTCTTGGAATTGAACTAAGATTAACAGAAATATAAGTATTTCTTTAATATTCTTGAGATAAGATCAGAAGGTGAAGACTACCTCCCAAATGTTGGCTGCTAGTTCTGTTGTGAAAGGGCATGGATGCTACACTGCTTCCAGAACCAGTCAGGTGTGGATGAAATTTAGCTGCTTTATCGTGGCAAAGAGGTCAAGTTCATAAACCTTGAAGAACTGCAGCAACTCAATGCAAAGACAAGTGAAGCACGTCAGCAGAGCTGCTAGCAGCAGTATTATGCCATAGACACCAACTATACTGAAACTGTGCTGTTCCATCAAGGTTTATTAGCTGCAGCTCAGGTCCAGGCTGTTCTATGTTCCAGCTTTCTCCACCATGCTCAATCACGCTGTAGCACACAGCACCACGATATTCCACGACGTGAGGCGCTTTGACCTGCAGTCACACCAATTAAAAGGGAGCTGATGGTATAAATTGTTCTTCATGAGCATTCTCAGCTTTGCTTCAGCCTAGAAGTTAAATCTTACTATTGTTCAAACCCAGTAAAAAAAACCCCTAAAAATCAATGGTGAGAAAAACAGTGGGGAGGAAACAGGAAAAAATTAAGTTGTACATGCGGAGTATGGTGCAGAAAATGAGCTTGATCACAACACACATAGCACGTTCTGTCTGGAGAAGTCTTTCTTTGCTGTTGCAAATTCAAGGCCGTAAGGACAAGAAGCAACTCAGAAAGCCTGCTGTTCGGCTGATCAAGTACCAAGGCGACACAGGAGAAGAGAGCATGCGTTACGACACGGAGACCCTGTTATCCCTGGGCAGGACGTGGGAAATAAAACCAAACGACTCCAAACACCAACACAAGCAGCAGCTTCTCCGCACACTGAAAATCCACCACAGCTCCTGCTCCAGGGCAGGGCCTGATGCCCTAAAACCTCATCGCTCGGCATACGCTGCTAACCTGGGCTT
>NW_009732736.1:21046-23380 GCF_000703405.1 Apaloderma vittatum | reverse complement strand
CAATAAATAATCGCTATTTATAAACTTAGGAAGTGCCTTAGCTCCCGCCAGCGGCCTTCCTGCGCTTGGGCTGCGGGTTGGTTTTTTGTTTTGTTTGGTTGGTTTTTTTCCCTCCACAAACTCATTTCGTCAGAGGCCGGAGAAGCTCCGCCACTTGAGGAAAAGCTCCAAGCCGAGACTTCAGTGTGGCTCTGCTTCCAAAAAACGAAGCTCTCGGTGCTGCCAGAGATGGATACAGGCCTAAGTGTGAGACTGCCAGGCACTTCTGAGTTTCTCCCCGAGATCTTGTGGTGGTCACAGCCTGGTTGAAGAATGTTAGTTGCCCTCCATGCTTCTCCATAGAGAAGGCTATTAAATGCCACTCTTAGAAGGGACTGTTCCACAGAGGGCCTTCAATTCTGGGTTCAGAAGGTCTATACTGGGTTTGCCAGTCTGGACTGTGATATTTTTGGGTTAAAACCTTACAAAGGAGAGAAGGGAGAAGCGTACCAAAATCTCAGCTGATATAAACTGGTGTAGCTCTTGCTAGCCCAGAGGGGCTCCACCAGCTTATGGTGCCCAAGGATAGCTCCAAACTGGGGATGCTCTTTGGAACAAATCCTTCCCGCCTGTATTCTAATGATTTTCACAGTCACCGGCATCTGCAAATCATGGGAGACTGCTCAGCCTGTGCTGCAGAAGAAAATTTAGGTAACATGGGATTGTGGGTGTGTTTGCTCTTTTAGAGTGTAGCAGAGACTGAAAGTTTGCTCAGATCTGTGGTATTTCACAGGTTACACTTTTCAGGACTCTTACGCAGCCGGTGAATTATTTCTGGGTTAAGGAGCGTGTCACTTGTCAGTTCTTATCAGGCCTTCTGAGTAATAGTAGTACTCTGGTTCCCAAGCATGTGACTTTTTTGTTTGGTTGGTTGGTTGGTTTTTCCATAAATAGTATTTTTAGCATCTTCAAGAAATAGTTGGCCAGCAATCTTTGGCAAGCAGCTATCTTATTGAGACGGGGAAGGTTCAGAAGTGCTCATGTTTATAAACAACATCACACTATTGAGCTCCTCCATGTGAGGACAGCGTGCGTGGGAGGGGTGAGAGGAAAGGAAGGTACCGCTGCTGACTTCAGCTAAAGAGTGGAGGTGTTTTGCCTGGGCAGGAGAGGACTTCCCTTCCTCAGGAGGGACTTAGAGGGATTGGTGGATGGAGTGGGGATCCCTGAAAATAAGGGATGGGTAAAGGGAACTAAAAAATACACGTAATTTCTGTTGGGGGGAAGAAGTTGGGGTATAGGCCTTGAAAACATCTACTGGCTTCTGCAGCCTTTCTCCTCTTTCCCTGCATGTGCCTCCTAATTAATTAGTGCTTCAATGCATCGTGCACTTTCCTCAGGTAGTAGCTGCCTGAATTATTTTTGTCTTCAGAATAGCTTTTCCTCTTGTGTTTTCCCTTTCAACAGAAACTGATGTGTGAATCTTTTGTCAGTGTTCTGTTACAAGTGACCTAGGGCTCTCTAAGGATTTTAACTTCTGTGAGGGAGAATAAAAGAAGTTTTACGTTGATGGACTCATAATGTGAGGCGTAAGTAGATTTTGTGTAGACTGCATGGAAATTATGGCTCGTGTCATGTATAGTTTTGTAGAATAATAAGTGATGGCTGAATAAGTAATAGTTTGGGAGGAGGGTTTGTGTAGTGCTTTTAAATTCAGTCCATCTGAGCAAGAAGAATGTTGCCTAGAAAAGGTTCATACCCTGGTGTGTGATGTTAGCAGCCTGTGTTTTCATTCAAGCGTCAGTGGTTTGTCAAAATTCATAATGCTGGATCCTGGAATTAAGATATTTCATCCAGGACTCTGATGCTTTCAGCGGCGGATTTTCACGTTGGAATAGTTTTAAGTTTGTGACCTCAACCTGTTCGGAACTTGACGCTGAACCCTGTGCGCTCCAACGTAGGCTGTTTCATTCCTTGGCTGCTTGTATCAGTGGCAGAGCATGGAGAATCTGGATCAAGGACCACGCTGGCCAAAAATTGTTCAAAAACTCTTGTTCCACAGAGGTTGTCACTGTCACAATCCCGAGCATCAGAACGGAGAGGGATTATTTTTAGACAGCTCTGCAAGGAGAAATTCTGCTTTGTATTAATCCCCTCGCTGAAGTTTCTGTGAGTTTCTAGGTATGATGGTGGCATAATTTAAGTTGCCACTACCTGGCTGTGTGTTTGTGAAGAAAAACTCCCGGGTATAGGAGAAGATGATCCAGGCCATGGAAACAATCTGCTGTTCCTGGTCAAAGATTTGTGGAGAAAGAATCTGAAAGTCTGAAAATCCATAGTGGTTTTTATATTGAG
>NW_009732736.1:0-20996 GCF_000703405.1 Apaloderma vittatum | reverse complement strand
CATTCCTGGAGGTGCGGAACAGTGGAGGTGAGGCATGTGTTGTTGCTTGTATTTTAATAAATATCTGTTGAGATGGAGCTGACTTAGAGTTATCAGTACTATATCCTAGCGGAGCTGAGGCGCTAAACTCAGTCCCAGGAGGGCAGGCACAGCATCCACTTCACTGTGGTAACGTGTTGGGGGTGGGAGGGTTGTGGGGTATGTGTTTTGGGGTTTTTAATGGTGAAAGCAGCACCTGTGTGTGCAGAAGGGCAATATTTAACCTTCAGTTTGTTCTGCAAAAGTCAACAGGAGAGGCAAGGTGTAAGTCAGGTTGTGCTTGTGGCATTTGGAGTCACAGGTTCAAGTTCAGTGCTACCCTGAAGTGAAAATCCATCTTTAGAGTTAGAAAAATCCTCACCCTGGGGTCTCCAGGTATAGGAACACGTGTGTTTGGATACTAGAAGTAGGAACTGTGCTCCCCTGAACCCTGATGTACTTGGGATTTGTTGTTCCCCTCCTTAACACTGTATAGGGAAAAGTGGATGGAAATAGAAACTAACACTTGTCAAGTCAAAAAATTTCTTGCCTGGCAAGTGGTGAGCCCTCGATCTTTGCGTTGGACCTGTGTTCTTTAACTGAAACAAGGTGGTTTGTAACCGTGTGTAGCAGCGAGGGGCTCGGATAGCCTGTAACCGATCTCGCCCGACTCAAGTGCAAGAGACTTGCAAACGCAGCTCTTGTAGCTTAATCAGGGAGGACCGCAATCAAAAAGTTTGCTTAATTAGGACCCCCTACGCCCCGGGAGATCGATGCAGCCGAAGAGATCAGGACAAAGTTAGCCCTAAACTTGTTGAATGGCAGCAAAAGTGATGGGAGTGCCGGTGGTGACGTAATGCTCAGCCAGGTGTGAAATGGGAGCGAAGCTCCGAGCAGAAGTGGGGACTAACTGGGGTTCTGTGTTCAGTAAGATATTTTATTCCTCTGCACATTTTTAGGCTGCTTTAAATAACTAAATACTGCTGGCCTGACTTAATCACCGGCAGCTCAGTGAACTGCAAAAACAAAAGGGAGATCAGTAAATGCGAGAACGTGGTTGTGAAGCACGCTGTGGCTGGGATCAGCCGAGAGGTTTTAATAGATACTTTTTGTAAAACGCAAATTTGTAACAGAGCTGTTCCAGGATGATATATTCTGTGATACTATAGATATTAAGGGTTTGGTAAGGTGTCTTCTACCTGAGGTGGGTTTTTAGGGAAGGACTTCTGAGGATTACAGAGGGCCAGAAGTCTTGAAACAGCTGGCCAGCTTGCACTTCAGAGGTAATATTTTGGCATGTTTGGTTTGGATTTCCACTTTTGCTTTCTGAAAATGTTAACATTTCCTGTGCTTTTTTACAGCAGCTTCCGAGATGTTTAAATTCAGCTTTAGAAACTAGTAGATAGTTGCACAATAATTAATAGTCTGTTCTTGGAATCCAGTTACTTTGCATTTAAGCCCTTCTGATAATAAACAGTCATTCTTTCTTGCATCGCTTATAAGACGGGCAGGTTTATATCCCTTGACACCCTGGCTTCAAACATATAAGGATATAAAAACTTTTTTCTAGCCCTTTTTGACCTGATTCCTAGACCCACATCGTGCACAGGATACCAAGTCATGTCTAAGAGTACATCAATCACCGGCGTACGTGTTGTGTAACAGTAAGAGGATACCCTTAAGGGCACAGGATTGGATCTGCTTTCTCATTTTTCCGTTGCATATTTGTTCTCAGTCTGCCCAGCCTGTGCACCCTACCCCAAGCCCTTGTGACCTGGTATTTTCGCCAGCCTGACAGTTGGCTTGCCGTGTTTGAGACCTGATTTCATCCTGACATATATTCCCTTGAATGAGATTGAAATCCGAGATAAAATGGAAAGTTTTACGGCCAGCAGAAATTCAAGGAGTCAGCTTAGCCTTTTTTTTTTTTTTTTTTTTAATTTTTTTTTTCACTTTTCCTAATGGTGTGCTGTGCTAGCTCGGGAGGAAATTGCTGTATTTTTTTCATAGTAGCTCATGAAAGCAGCATCTGCCTTTGACTGGATCTTCCATTAGTGACGACTCCCTGAGGTGGGAGATTTGATGGTATCAACCGTTCCTGCTCATCTAGAAATCCAGGAAGTTGGGGCTTTTTGTTGCTTAGCAGCTTTGAAATGACTAGTTTGTGATAGTTGAGAAATCGGTGAACCTGCAGTTCAAATGATCTGTAGAAAAAGGAGTGTGAGTAGCTGTGTGAGTAGTTACCATCTGTACTTTCAAGCGACTTTTTGCACACATTGGTATCCTGATGTTTGTTTTGTTGCTGTTGTGATTGTTTATTTTTTCCTGGCAGTCCATCAGATACATAAGAGTTACCCAACAACCACCTTGAAAACCTCAGTTTATGGCTTCTTCCCACTTTTAAAGCACAGTGTTTGTTTGACATTTGTGCTGATGCAAGACAGAATTATTGATTATTAAGAGTGATGGTTGCAGTCATGGTACTTGCTGAAAGATGTCTTGGTGTCCCGTATGTGAAATAAGGTGTCCGAAGACACCTTAGAGTTGGTCTGGTTGACTTGATTTTTCCATTAAATAAATCAACCATTTTATCTGGAGGTGAATGAGAGTTTTTCAGTGTTGCTGTTGTGAAACCTTGTAGCCTTTTTAAGCAGCTAAATTCAGGCCTGTTTGTAGTCGACATCTCACACTCCGTCCAGATCCCTCTGGGATCTGCTTTTGATCCCTCTGGGGAAAGAAATAACCTGAGCAAGAGCAGCCCTTGAGCTGCAAGGCTTTCACAAGGTGCTGCTGGTGACTTTTGCCCTTTGAATATCGGAGCTTTTGAAGTCAATTGGTCATTATCCTCCTGCCCCTTTGGTTCCCTCTGAGCAGGAGATGATCCCGGCCTGGGAATGAGGAAGAAATCAAGAAGCTCCTGTTTGGGTCACCCCAAATTCCCACTGGATCAGGGCTTGTTTGCATGTATTGTTGGCACTGAAGTTCTGGGTTGTGCAGTGTAAAGTTTCACGCTGGAGAGCCGGAAGACAGAAGTAGTTTATGCTGTGATCTAAACAAAGAGATTTTTTAAAACTTGGGGCATTATAAATCAAAGTTGGGAGTACTGTGTTTACATGCATGGGCCGTGCAGGTCACAGAGTGCCTGTTTGTGCATGTGTGTTTGTAATCCCAGGGAAAGCATCTTTTGTAGCCCCCAACCAATTTCCCCAAGGATGGATCTTCAATTCAAAATGCTGGCATTCTTTTTGAGGGCTTCAGGCTATGCTTGCTGGAAAATAAAAAAAAAGATACTGAGCTGAAGCCTGGTGGAACTTTTATTTTTCCCTCTCATTTTCCAAGCTTGAGGGAAAAAGGTCCTATAAAATAGGCAAAGAAAAAATAACTTGCTGGGCTGTAGTTGGTATGTTCTAATTGGTCGTCAGTATTTTTTTCACATCCCAAAAATTCCACGAGAAAGTTTTCATTCGTGTCATTTATCTTGGTTTTGTCACTAGGGTGTTCTGATTTTTTTGTTTTGTTTCAGAAGGAAACATCCTGCACTGTTACACTCATTTACGTTTACTGGTGCTGAGACAGGACCAGGTCACTGCCATTTTTCAGAATGACTATTCAGTGTCACAGGAGAAGTGGTGGATGGTGCAGACACGCGTTGAGAGCTGTGCGAAGCTCTGCATTTTGAAGGCGGCCAGCAAGAGGAATGTCTTTTAGAGCATCTCCTGTGGAAATGCACGTGTGGTTCTCCTGAAATGAAAATCTCTTGGTCAGTTGTATCATAGGTGTACCTGCCACGGCAGTGCAATTAGTTTTTTAATTTACCAGTTTATTATTTGGGGAGGAGATTTTGTAGGTGAAATGATGTAGCCTCTTGCATCCCCAGTGCTTGTGAACCATTGTGTCTTAACACACTGTCCTGGTTTGAGCTAAGCAGAACCAGTTCTGTTCAGTAGGTTTTTTACTTCTCAGCTCAGTCCCTTCTAAGAGGTGACACTTCTGGAGTTTGCAGCAGGTTTTTGCAGGCAGTGCCTGCTACCAGCAGTGATAACGCCTGGTGTTTACCGTTATTGCCTGGCATTGGGATGCAGAAAGGCTCCTGCTTATGCTTCTTCCTGTATTGACTGAGACCACTGCTGGATGTCCTGCTCCACGCTGGGGGTGCCGGGATGTAAAAGAGGTCACAAGGAAGTAAAAGGTGGCACCTCTGGTGAGTAACAGACAGGACAGGTGACCAACAAGAGTGTTCCATTCCGTATACATCGTATTCAGTGTAAACCTAGGGATCACAAGGCTTTAGTCCCCTTTTCCATCTTCAGTGGTGGACATCCGAGGAGGACTCCGTCCGATCTTCTGCCTTTGATCCTGATCCCAAGTTCCCAAATTGGGCTCCCCTCTACCCCTGAGCCTGGGACTTCCTGCTCTGCGGGATCTGTGGTGATTGCTATCAGAGGGGAGTCAGGCTCAATGTCAGAGTTGTGTATATTTGGATATGGTTCTTTACTATTTCCTTATTCTTTTTTAGTTGTTTTATTAAAGCTGTTTTAATTTTCTAATGCATAAGTCTCTCTGCCTCATTCCCTTTTCCTTCCCGTGTGGGGAAGGCGAGGAGGTTAGAGAGCATGTTGGTGTTTAGTGGCTCAGGCCTAACCCTCAACACTTGCATTTCTCTCTGCTCTTCTTTTGCTGCCACCGTTTTCTGAGTGGAAACTACTTGCACAGCTTGGAGGTTTAACACAAGTGCTCTGGGCAGGCGAGCTCAGTTTTATTTTGCCTGGGGAAGTAACAGAGGTAGGGAGAACCCATCTACTCGATTACTGAGCAGTAAGAGGGGCTGTATTTTGGGGCAAGAATACAGAGTGGTTGGGGTGGTGCTGGTGTGGCGTGGCACATCCGCCCCTCCAGGGGAGAGTGCGGTGCAAAGTGCTGAAACTGTGATGAAAGTTAATTTGAAAATGATGCCAGGGGTGATGTTAGGTCTCTGTTTGTGAGGATGCTCAGGCTGGGGAAATACCTGTTCCAAGTGAAAATTGATGGTGAGTGACTGCCTTCTCATGTGAGCAAAAGAAAACATCCCAAATAGGTGGGAACTGTGAGCATTTGGCTGTTTCTCTGTAAGGAAGGAAAGGGGGTAGCCTGGAGCTGGGTCTTTGAATGGAGAGAGGAGGGGGGAGAACCGGCCCAGCCCAGATCTTTGGGTGGAGAGAAAATGGGGGACACTGGGTCCAGCCCTTGTTTGCTAGAGGTGAGGCTTTGCATTTGCTGAGAAGAGGAAATGAAAGACTCTATTTTGCAGTGGAAACGGTGGAGTTCATCTCCTGAGCAGAGGGTGAGGCAGGCAGGTGGGCAGCAGGTAAGAAAGGCCATAGAAGTGTCCCGGTAGTAAGGGATGAGACTTGATGAGGGTTAAACTAAGCTTCACCCACTCATTCCCCATGATGGTGCATGTGTCTGGGAGGACAGTTTTGTAAAGCTTAAATTTATTTTATCTTTCTTTGCAGAAGGTACGGAGACTGCTGTTTTGGTGGTTATTTTCTTGTTCAAGGACACCTTCATTTCTATGAGTGGCATGGGGTTTAGTTTGGGGGGCTGTGGTTCGGGTCCCAGTCATAGGTATTTTCTACCTAACGGGCGAACGGTTTAATTCCTTGGGCTGATAGGAGCTGGATGAATGTGTCACCTCTCGCTTTTACCCAAAGTCAATGACTGACCAGCTACCTCAGCTACCTGAGGCACAGTGCAATGTCTGCTTTTTGTTAACGCTTTCCATTAATTTAAAGCGCCCTTTTGTTCTTTCAGATATGTTTTAATGGAGCAGGCCGCAGGTCTGCCTTACACCTTTACCATTTCTGCCGCGTCCGTAGCACTCAAGTTTGCATACGTGTTTTTAGCACCTTTGTTGAATGCAGGTGTTGATTGTCAGTTATGTTAGTCATAAGCTGTAAGTCATTTATCCTTCTTTTCCTTTTAACCTTTCGTTTGTTAGATATGTGGACCTAGATGTTTTTGTTTTGTTTTCACACCACATCTTTTCTGTACTTTAGGTTGACTCCTCACTGCACTGTGAAAACCATTAGGAAAAAGTCCTTGGGGTTAAAACCTGGGGCTCCACAGTGTTACCTGCACTTGGGGCTAGAAATTAATTTAAATGGCGACTGATCTGTCTGAAGCTGACCCCGTGCATCATAAGGCGCTTCCACTCTTAACGGGAGCTCAGCTGATCCACACGGACAAGTTAAGTGAGGTAGGGGCTGGCCCGTTCTCCAAGCTTGCCCTTGGATCAGTCCTTGACTTCCAGTCCGGCTGAAGGTTACTCGGTACTCTTGCTTCCCTGCTTGTAGGAAACTCAGTTGGGAGTCTAGTCATCCCCGTAAGCACTTTCCTTCCCCTCCCCTGCTTTCCCTGAGATGTTGTATTTGTCCAAATCCTCAGATGCTCGCTTAATTTGAAATTGAAAAGAAATTATTTCTTTTCTAACTGTAAAATGTGAAACTATCCTCTCCTACTATGCTTCAAAGAAGCTGGTTTGAGGGTTACTGTCTTCTAAAATCTTGAAAAATCCAAACGTAACCAGAATATTTCTACCTTTGCTGCTTTGATTTACTCTAATCCCGTTTCAAAAACCTTCTGGTTCTTTCCTGTATCTGTACTGATCTCTGTACACTTCTTATAGAAAGTGGAAGACGACACGATGCCGATCCGCCGCTCAGTTAATTCTTCTTCCCGGGAAACTCCTCCCAAAAGCAAACCTGCTGAAGGCGAAGAGGTCAAAGCGGGTACGGTAATAGTTCTGTAGTGGATTGTTCATGTGTAGCCAAACACAAGCTTGTGTTCTTACAGGCCTGAAGAAACCTTTTGCCGTGATTAATATATTACTAATATTACCTTCTTTTCACAGGCTTTTCTTGGATTTTTGGGAAGTTGTATTTTACAGCCAGTCCTTTCAGTATGAACCCATTTGTATCATCCTTCATACCCCGTGGCAGAGCCCTGACACTCCAGACAGGAATAGAACTTAATATAGTCCCTTTGAAGCTTGCACAACCTTTAGAATAAAAGTGGAAATTCTGAAGTTTCAGTAGGGTCAGGAATGTGGCTTGAGATCAAAAGATGGAACTAATGAGTGGAAAAACAAAGTATTTCATTTTTTTTCCTTTCTTTTCCTGAGCAAAAGGATTTTACCACAACGTGTCATAACATCTAGTCCAGTATTAATGCGTCTGGTCTTAGCAACTTCACCTCGGTTTCCCAAAATGTGTCATTTCAGTGTCACTATGAGTTAGTTTCACTGACTTGGTCCTCTTTGGTGTCACAAATAAATAAATTACATACAAAATGAGCTGTTAATACCCTGTGTATTTTAAATGTGTGGTGCCTTCATGGGGACAGCTACACGTGGAAATGCAGCAGGAGTGCCTTAAGCTCCTTCTCAGAGATGGAAAACCCGTGTGCTGCATGGAGCAGTGATGGGAGGCAGCTCTTTGTCCAGAAAAGTGGGTAATGGCAGTTCATAAGCATCTTACCTACCAGGCAGCCCAGTCTGTAAGCTGTTCTCAGCTAAATACAGCAGAGTTAATTTGCTTGGGAAGTTGATTTCTGACTGGATTTGGTCCTGCTGATAGACGAGTGCTTCTGCCAACGCACGTGCAACCTAAAGCTTTGCCAGGTCTGGAAAAACATGATTGAATGGTTAAAATCCTTCAGGCGCCACAGCGTGCGGTGCAAAACCAGCAGTGTTTGAAGACAAGCTGGTTGTAAATGAAGCTGCTTGCATGTATCTATCCAAATTTCTTGCAGAGAGGTATGTTTTTGCACCTTTCTGAGTGCAAAAAAATACATAAACTTCAACTCTGGGGGAAAAAAATCTTACTGATTTTCTCCTCCCTTCCCCACCTTCTCTGCTGATGGATAATTGCAACAGCAACTTCTGGAGTTAAGAGAAGACTGGGGGCATTAGTTCATTATGAAAATGCTGCGTGATGTTATTTGAAGTTGTTCTGGCATTTGACAGCTGGTTGCACCTTGTTGAAGTTCTTTTCAGTAGTTTTGTTCACTTTTTAAGTTAAATTTAAGTCATCTGTTTAAATTAGGAGAAATTGTCTGGTGGAAAGTAATTTTGGGGATGTGTTCTTAAGTTTTTTGGTTTTGTTTGTTGTTTGTTTAACCTCTGTCTTCCTGAAGAATAGAGACTGGGTTTGTGCAGTAACCTGATATATTTCCCCATCTTTTAGATGCGGAAGTCACCTCTGAGGAATCTGCCTCTGTCGGAGAAGAACAAGAGAATGAAACTCTGCCTGCTGCATCCACTGAAGCAGAACAGCCAAAGGAACCCGAGAACGAAGTGAAGGGGGAAACAAAGTCCTCAGAAGAAACCAAAAAGGAGTAAGGCTTGCATAGAGCTGAGTTCAGCGCTTTGAGTAGGATTCTGAAGTGAGGTTCTAGAGGCAGAAAAGATGGTGGGAGAGATTGGGAAAATAGGATGGGACCCTTAAAAAAGTGCACATTTTTCTCAGGAAGAAGCTACCAATCAAGTGTAGCTGCTGCTCTAGAACGTGTGAGACTGAATAGCAAGATAAAGTCTCTTTTTTTCCTAGCAGAAACATCAAAATATTTTTTATGTTATTTTCAATGTCAGGTGTTCTGGGCGTTGTTTTTCTTCTTGTTGGCTTATTTTACGGTGTCTCTTGCCTTATTATCACTTTGTATTTTATCTAAGCGAGAAGGATCAGTCAAAGGAAAAGGAGAAGAAGGTGAAAAAAACCATTCCTGCATGGGCTACGCTTTCTGCTAGCCAGCTAGCCAGAGCACAGAAGCAAACTCAGATGGCTGCCACCTCACGTCCCAAAATGGACGCAATTTTAACTGAGGCCATCAGGGTAAGCGGGAGACAAATGTTTCTTTTGTTCATCTGTCTCGAAGCAGAATCGTTTGTGCGCCTCCAATCCTCAGTTGCAGCTTGCCGACAGTGCGGATGGGAGTGCTGTCTGTTAGCAGGAAACTTACTGTGTAAGAGTGTGTGCCTCTGCCTGGAAGCCCATGGAGCTGAAATATGAGTCCATTATGATGATGAGAGGCCCTGTATTTGTTTTCCTCCCTAATTACGTTATTAGAAACAGCTAGGATGACATAACCTGGTTGGTTGTTGTCATCATTTAATTTGGTGTGCCTTCTAGCCATGTTTAACTTGATTTAGCTTGATTAATCTATTTGATAGATGCTTCTTTCAGCAGTAACTTATTCTAATTCCGAACAGATGGAAATACTGTAAGCTGGCATTCCAAAGTGGTGCTGGTCTGGGTCGTAAGAAGAGACCTGTGCTGTTGTAGTTGCGCTGTTGCTCTCCGCTTGATGCTTGGTTGATGCGTTGCCTTCATAGGAGGCCTCGACTCCCCCAGCCTTAGTTACAAGTTGACCTTTCAAGCTGCTGTATCTTCAAAATACGAACTACAGCTTAGGTTTTCTCCTGGTTTACTAATGTCAACCCTCCATCTTAAAAAAAAAAAAAAAAAGAATTGGTGACTGGTTCCGACTTCATGATTACTCTGTCAGGACAGTGACTTTCCAGCTGGGCAGTGTTGGTGAACCGGAAGGTGACTGCGTTTGCAGGAGCACCTAGTGTTTATGCCATTTCTTGTGCTCCAGAGAATGGGAGTAGTTGATATGCGCTTGCTGTACTGCTTTGGCATTGTCTGCCCTTCAGCCGCTCTCAAGGGGAAAGTAAAGTATTTTGTAAGGTGTATTTTATACTCTTGAGCTGTTGTGGGGAAGAGGCTGGCCCTGACACCCTGTGCTGATGTGCTGGCTTGTAGGCATCAGCTTGATCTCCGTTCTTCCGGACCCGCAGTGAGGTAATTGCAGCACCGATGGTTTCTACCCACTTTGTACTTCTGTTTCAGGCGTGCTTTCAAAAGAGCGGTGCTTCGGTCGTTGCAATACGTAAATACATCATCCATAAATACCCTTCCCTGGAGCTCGAGAGAAGAGGTTACCTTCTAAAGCAAGCGTTGAAAAGGGAGCTGGAGAGAGGAATCATTAGGCAGGTAAGAGTTGCTTTGTGGAGCAGCCCTGGAGCATTTCTGAATTACATTGGAGTTTCCTAAACCCTGTTAACAGGTCTCTGGGGTGGTCACGTTCTCCCTCATGGAGGTTAATCAGCCTCTATCTCCACTTCGTTAGACACCAACAGAATTTCAGCATTGCTCTGTCAGTCAGATACTTTGCACGGTCGTCTTTGGTGCAGTTTGTGACCGTTTCCTGGTCTTGTGTCATACATAGCATTGCAGCAGACTCTTCAAATAACATTGCAGCACGTTTCTTTTACCGCTGCAATTTATGCCTGTGATATCTGTTCAGGACAGCAGAGTATGTTATTGATATCTGGCTGTGGTTTCTGATCGCAGTGACGTTGTCAGTGGGTTCAAATCAGGCCCCTGCCAGAAGAGCCCATCGCCAGGGCGACAGCACGTTCAAAATTTGCGTAACGATGTCGGTTGGTCTCTTGTCAGGTTGGTGTTATTCCGAGTTGCTTTGTAAAAGACTACAACGGACTTTCTTTCAAACTAGGTGAAAGGAAAGGGAGCTTCTGGGAGCTTTGTGGTGGTGTCTAATGCAGGAAAAACTGTTCCAAAAGCCAGAGACAGAAAGGTAAGATGGATCATTTTAAACAGCACTCTGAAGAATCTTGCGCGAATACATGTGAATCTTGTGAAACACGGCCTAATCCCAACCCAAACAATATTCTCCTCCTTGCTGTACTTTTTCCTTCCCAAGTATGCTAATTAAAATGCCCATTCCACTAAAATCAGAATCAGAAAGCTAATATGAGAAGTGAAAACCAAAGAGAATAATCAAAACCTTAGGTTTAAAATGTTTACATTAAACCCTCAGGCTTTGGTTCAGAGGCAGAAAACTGAATAACCATGAGCCCCCTCTTCTGTCTTTACCTGGTAGAGAGAGATGCCTCTCAGGTATTGTAAGAGAGCTTTATGCTGCTGCTGTTTCTGGTTTATCTGTTGCATGGATACATGGAAGAACTTCAGGGCTGTCAGGGGAACATTTTTCCTTCAGCTACCAGGGCAGAGGGAGGAAGAATTCCAGCACCGCTGTTCTCCACTCCCTGCTGCGCTGCGTGTACGAAGCACGTTTCTAACATCGTGGTTAGGAAATGCTTCGCTGGAATTGCCCATCCCCTTGCTGCCTAAATGGGTGAACCAGAGAGTGTTGCAACTTGTGCTTCTCTCTTGGCTACGGGGGACACCAAAAGCCCTAAAACCGAGGGAAACAGTGCCACACTTGGTCCTAGGGCACCGGAGGAAACTAATTGCAGTGTAACTTCTTTTGAAACAGAGCTCACTGGCTCCATGAGAAGTTTGAGTGAGGCACCTGATAACTGCTAACACATCACTTTTCTTCTCTGCAGCGTATCGGTGTCTTTGTTCCTGGTTACTTTCTCTGTAAAACGAATAGCTTGCATTTTGTTTTCGGTGAATTCAGCTAGCCTGTGTGAGTGGCACCCTCTCCCATTTGACTTTGCAAAGCTGCTGTTCAGGATCAAAATCATTAAACTTCAACACGTTTCCCCACTGTCTTTTCTGTATAAAAAACAGATTAATTTTGTTTTCCCCTGATCGTTCCCTCATGGTAATAAAGGGATTCAGAAAAATTCAGGTGGGTGCCTTGGCTTCAATCAAGATTGCACTGTCATCTGAAGAAAAATAAATAAATACACTCCTGTTTAGCTGTTCTTTCTTTGGAATATTTGACCTGTGTAAACAGATCTTACCCTTGATGGGTTTTATGTTTCATGTCTGTGAGTATCGTTTTCACCTGTCTCATCAAAGGGTAGCAGAGGAAAATACAGATAGAGGAAGGAAACCATTAAAAATACAGACGTTTTTAAGTACTCAGCAATTTCCTAAGACTTCCCTGAAAATTCCAGCCAAAACTGCTCATTTTTCCTTAAGCTGCTAAACTTTTAAAATTGGTAATTTAAAGAGCTGCCTTACAGAACTTGATTTTCCAGATCTGTAGCCAGTGTCAGGGACACTTCTCCCCACCTGTGTATTACTGGTTCAGAAAAGCCCACGTTTTAGGCCCCGCTGATGTGTAAAAGTGTGTGTATTTCAGAAAAGCACTTCCACTTCGACTGCAGAGCAGCAAGTCAAGCTGGAAGATATCCTGCCGCTGGCCTTCACCCGCCTTTGTGAGCCCAAGGAAGCGTCTTACAGCCTGATCAAGAAATACGTGTCTCAGTATTACCCCAAACTCAAAGTAGATATAAGGTAGGTGCGGGAGGAGCTTTTTGCAAGCAGGACTGGGGAGAAGCAGCAAGGTGTAGACTTCCTCTGGCCTCCCCTCGCTTCAGGGCAGTTCAGTAGCGCTCTGCCTTGTAGAGCCTGGGAGAAAGCTTGAGGACAAGCTGCGCTTTTTTTTTTTCTCTTTTCCCTGCATCCCTCCACGCCCAAACTTTGATCCTGATGCCAACGGCAGTGTTGCTTTACGCACTTCTGTCCTTGACCAAACCCAGATCCCTTTAGCCATGGGGATGTGAAGGGGGATCTTGTCCTGCCTGGTTCTGGATCCTCTAGCTGGCACAAATAATCTTTAAGTTTTCCGGTATGGAGTGGGTCAAGGCTTGGGGAGGAAGCAAACCCAGGAGAACCCTGTGCGTCACCTTTTCCCGGGGCTTGTACTCAGCCCCTTGTTTGTCTGCGAGCTGACTGACTCATTGCCCACTGAGTCCAACTGTGCTTTTCAAAATGAATAAATCCTTCCAAGCGAAGCCGGCGTGTTTCTGGATGCGCGGTGACACCGAGAAAGCGTTGCCGTTCAGTTTCCGCTAGCGTACGTTGTTCTGCTTGTATAATCAGCGCTTGCTGACAGATCTCCATTTAAAATGTCTGTATGTAGGCAGACACCACTCATAAGCGCTGCTCTGCTCACACTCTGCATAAAGCATTGTTTCTCTGTTTGTTTTTTAAGCTGTCATTGCGCGTCAGTAAAGCTTTATCCTCCTGTATTTCAGACCCCAGCTGTTGAAGAACGCCCTGCAGAGAGCTGTAGAGAAGGGCCAGTTAGAGCAGATCACGGGGAAGGGAGCATCTGGGACGTTCCAGGTCAGAGCCAGAGTTCATCTTGTTTTTGACTGTACTGGCCTTGGGTATAAATTGGCACGCCGTCTGCCCCCATCCCCGCCTCCCAGTTTTATTGGCCACACCTTTCTTCAGCAGCTTGTCACATTCAGGAGTTGTCAAACCATGAAGCACTAGGACTCTTATCCTCCTCTTGTCTGCATTTCTGGAGCCAGAACCCCCCTGCTTTCCCTGCTTCTTAGCGGGCTCCACGTGCTGCTTCGGCTCTGACTCACTAGCACAGTAGGGGAGCCGGCGGGGTAAGCTTTCCTTTCCCTCACTAATTGTAAGCGCAGTAGGTACCCCAGATGTCTGCAATGTCGTCTTCCTTTCGTGTCTGCGCCACAGAAGTTTCTCGGGTACATTTAGTCTGTGGGATGGAGGAAGATCTCATCTGTTTCCTTCCCCGAGTGAGAAGCCCCTTAGATTGTCAAACCCTCGCAGCATGTTTGGGGACTGGGACAACGTGTTACTGATAAAAAGCCCTCCAGGCCAGTTGACTGACTAGACCTGTCCTCCCAGTTAAAGCTGGGGAAACAGCGTTCCCTGTGCAGTGTTTTAATATTAAACGTATCTGTGCTAATGCAGGAGCGCCGACCCACCTGGTGCAGAGGAGCTTGTCCTGACCTGGTTTGGGAGAATGTTGTCTTGATGCTTTTCTCTTCCTCCTTGGAAAACAGCTGAAGAAATCAGGGGAGAAGCCCCTGCTGGGTGGGACTCTGATGGAAGACGCCATCCTGTCTGCTATCGCGGCCATGAACGAACCGAAGACCTGCTCCACCACAGCGCTGAAGAAATATATCCTGGAAAACCACCCAGGGACCAACTCCAACTTCCAGGGTAAAGTACCGATCCGCATAATGCTTTGCTTCCACATGTTGAGAGAGCGTCCTGCAGCTGCAGATGTGTCTGTGCAGCTAAACTGTTCCGTTGAACTTGCTGGGGAACTGACAGCTGCTCAGCTCGTTGTGCTGTGGAGATGCTCAGTGGTTTTAATTCCCATTAGTTCCTTTCAAGCCTGACAAAGGCCAGTTTCTGAGATGTAATGCATGTTTCTCTTGTCTATAGCGTGTTCCCAGGAAGGAGGAGCAGCATTCAAGTAATTTGTTGTTCTTAAATCACCAAGCTGATTTCCTCTGTCTCTGTGTTTTGAAAGGCTACAGCTCGGCATAAATGCAGATCTTAGTTGCTCTTTATTTAGAGAAGTTGCGTAGTCTAACTTTAAAAAATATTGACAAGCACCCCTCTTGCTGTTTTATTTGAGGTACTTCTTTGGCTCTGTTTTTTAAAAGGTCGAGCAAGTGAGAAGAGAAACTCATCCTGTTATATTTGGAAAGAGACTTGATGTGTCTTTGTTCCCAGGAATGATGCTAATGTCTGTTTCGACTTCTGCATTAGCAGAAGCAATACTAACAGACGCATTAAAGCGAATTTTCTGTTGGCTTATTCGCATTACTTGGCCTGAGCCCTGATGCAGTTGTTTAACCAAGGTCATTTGAAGCAGGACCAGCTCGGGCAGCCTCTACTAGAGGCGGACTGGAGAGTCGATCGCTTTGTTCCTGTGGTGTCGTGGCAGTGGTCGCTGATCCCGCCCTCTCCACCTGGAGCTGAAGCGCGGCTCACCGACACGCTGAGCAGCGCAGGCTAAATGAATTGCCTGAGACCCTTCTGCTGATTACAGACTGATGTCAAGCATGACTTTGTGATTTTGGGCCAGGGAAGAGAGTTTCCAGGTGTTCCCTTGGACAATTTTATTTTCGGGACCGTTGGAGATTGCCCTTGTCCTTCGAGGCCTGTGTTTAGCCAGCCTTCAGTGCTTGTCAGTCCTGCAAGTTGGATAAGGATATTTCAGCTTGCAATCTGTTGTTTTTCTCCTTCCATTACATAAAAGGAATTTTGATGATCTCTGCTCTGTTTTAAGAGCAACCGGAGGAAGATCTGGTGAGATGTGAAAGCAGGCGGGTACACGCTGCAGAGCTGATGCTCCACACTCCCCGTTTTATCCCCCACGCTCGTAACTGGGCTTGACTGGAGTCAAATCTTTCACTATTGTTCTTTGGTTCCCAGTGTCGAATCCTTCACGTGCTGCTGTTGATCTTTGGTACCCAGAGGGAAAATAGCCTTACGTTTTATCTGTTGCCCCCGTTTATAAAAGTGTGGAATTTTTTAAAGAGTTCTTGACCAAAGGTGATCTTGTACCACTTGTGATTTTCAGGAATACGGTCAACTCAACTGTGCGAGCTCTTCCAGTTCCATTCAAAATGCAGCATCTTGGCAGGGGTAGCCTCTAAGCCAGTGAGGGTGTGACGCTGTCCCAAATGATTCTCTTGCTGTGAAATGTCAGTTCTTGATAAAAGCCCATTTCAGGAGTGTTGAGTAACTAGTTACAGTGGATCCCTTTGCGTTAATCCTACAGAACAGGTTCAGGTGACGATTCAGCCGGCGTGTTTCTTTTCCCTTTGCATTCTTCAAGTGAACCTCTCTGAAATACGCTTGAGGGCAGGCGTTCCTTTTTTCCCTTGGTTTGGAGGGAGCTAAGTATGTAAATGGTCCCTCTAATTTCAGCTGAAAATGGTTTTGAACTGACTAAACAGCTTCAGTCCTTTGCCAGAGACAAAGCTCCCCTATACTTGCGCAGTTCTGGTTACAATTCTTACACAGTACACAATGGAACAGAAGACTGGAATAAAAAGTGCATTTGTCATGTTTCTGGACTACATATTTTCCCAGAAAAAAAAACCAAAAATACCCAACACAAACCACATACAAAATTCAGGACACAAGGAGGGGAAAACTAGACTTGTTTTAATAAATGCTTTGGAGAAGAGGCTGAAGAAAGCTGAGACTTAGGTTAAATTTGGACAGGAGTAGTTCCATGGCACTGTCGAATGCTTTTACGAAGGAGGATCCCTTGATGGTGACATCAAAACCCATGCGCTCTTCCTGTTCTTGACTTCTTCCTTTGGAGAATTTAAAGGCACGCTTGCTGCGTGTTCAGGAGCAAACATTTGAGTCTTGTATCTTGCTGGAAAATTAACTCTGAGAGGATTGCCCTTTAAACTAAAGACACTAAAACTTCTAAACGCAGTGGTCCAGCTCGTTCCCACGCACAGCGGCTGCTCCTTGTGGAGTGCAGAAAGAAGCCTGCGATGCTGTCTTCACGAGTCTTGGGCCTCGAGTGCCTTTTCATTCTTCTGCAGGTGTCCTGGGCAAAAGAGATTTCATCCTGACTGTCCGTCTTTGATTTTGGAGGGCACTGAGGAGAGCAGTGAGGTTAGACGAGTGGATAAAGATAGCAACACAACCTTTCTCTCTCCTTTTTTTTTTTTCTCTCCCCACAGTGCACTTACTGAAGAGAACCCTGCAGAAATGTGAGAAGAATGGCTGGATGGAGCAGATTTCTGGAAAGGGCTTCAGTGGAACCTTTCAGCTTTGCTTCCCTTATTATCCCAGGTAAAGAGCTTGGCTGTAAACCAGTGTTCAGGAGGAGCATGGCGTAGCTCAGCCAGAGCACGGTGCTGGAGTTCGTAGGTCAACCTCCTGTTTACAGGGAAGTCTGTGGAGGGTTTAATACTTGAAGAACCTCATAATGTCGCCCATACTCTAGATAATGACATTACGTGGGTGTCTGGCCATGAGTCATTAGCAGGGGAAGCTTTTCAGGGCAAGAAAAATATCGGGCTCAATATTCTCAGGTATTCTGTGATGATGGGTTTTGGATTTTTTTGCAGGATGAGGCTTATTTAAATGTTCCATCCTAAAACGAATTTGCATGAGCAGGTAGTGCGATGATGGTGGCGATACAGGGATGCTTCTAAGGAGCAGGACCCAGCTGTTTGCCTTTCTTAAAGCTGATGTGGAGGAGAGGTGAGAGGAGGGAAGATGACCTAGGTTAGCTGCTGTGAGACTAAACCAGCCTTTCTTCTGCCGTGAGCATGTATCGTGCTGGGCCATGTGGATCCCAGGGATGGTGACTTAATGTCCCATGAAGAGCCAAATGGCAGCGTGGTCATTAAAGTCTCTGCTCCCCACCTTCTTTTATTGCCTACGTACCGAATCCTTCGTGACTTCAGCCTGCGTTCGGCATCCCTGAAGTCTGATCTTGTCCCTTTGTTGTTGTCCACCTTCTCAGTTGGCGTGGATGGAGCGACGAGGAAGAGAGCCAGAGGAAAGGCAGCTTAGGGCTGAGGCCTTCCTAGTGACTTCTGCTGCCGCAGAGACCAAACCGTGCTGGTTTCAGCAGCAAACACAGAAATCCTGGGGGTATTTCTGGGTTGGGCTCAGAGCTGTAACCCTGCAGGAGGGTGGGCAGTGGTGCCTGGCGAGAGCCAGGGTTACCCTGGAGTCGTGTCCTTAGAAGTCGGTCGCGCTCTGACAAGAACCCTCTTGTAGCCCAGATGTGCTCTACCCAGAGAAGCAGCAGGATGAGGACTCTGAGGAATCGGATGAGGATGAAGAGGAGGAGTCTGAGGAAGAAGAAGAATCTGAAGAGGAAGAGTCTGAGGAGGAAGAGCCACCACCAAAGAAGAGGTATGGCAGCCTGTGAGATAAATGAACTCCTTTGGATGAAATGAAAGGGACTGTCACAGCTACAGAGTGCATGGTTTGTCTCTCGATGTGGTTATTTATCCACAGGGCTGTTGCTCAGAGGTGTTGGAAGAAGTTGTTTCTAATTATGCCTTGCTCTGGAGATACTCATCTCCCCCATTCCATGGTTTGGAGCTCACCTCTTTTTTTTTTCCACAGATGAGAAGAGAGCCTGTATTTGTTCTTTGTGTTGCTTTTATTCTCCAGAAGTCACCTTCTGTGCTTTACAAAAACGTGATGTTTCACATGGGACTTCCTTGTATTTAGTGTTTCCTTAGGAAAACTTTTCCCTGCAGTGTTATTTGCTCTGCTGTAGCCAGATATAAAACCTGCCTTCCACAGAATGTGGATTTAAGATAAATGTTCATTATGCAGTAAGATTCCATTTAGAGAGGGAGCACTTAGGTCTCTTAATTGTCCTGATGATTGACTTGGACACATTGTCATTATTTGTATGTTCATATGCCGAGCAAAGGAGCTCGAAACTGCGCTGGCAGAGCGCTGTGGCGATCAAAAAGCCTGGCAAGATCCACCAGAGGAGTTCTTGCTCTTTGGGATTTAGCTAATGAAATGTGCTGCTGCTTAGAGGAACATCCGCGGTAAAGAACGGGGATGCCAAGAGCTGCTTCGTTCGTGCAAATCAGCAGCAGGAGCTCTGCTCTGGGTCTCGTTTGTGCCTCAGCTGAGAATCTTGTGGTGTCTCTTTCTGACAGGATGCAGAAGAGACCGCCCCCGAAGTCACAGAGCAGAGCCCCTCCGATGAAACGAAGAGAGTCCAAACCCAAGCCAAGGAAAACCCCCGCAGCTCGCCAGGGGAAAGCAAAGCCCCCTCCCAAGGTTAAAACCCCTGCTAAGAAAGCCAAACCAGCAGCCACAGCCATCAAGAAACCCTCTGGTGGCAGCTCTTCCAAGAAACCAGCAGCCAGCGGGAGGAAGGAAGTGAAACCCTCCGCCAAGGGCAAATCCACCATGAGGAAATCTCTCCGGGCAAAAAAGTAAAATCTTTCCACTGTCAGGGAATCCCATGGTCAAATCCACAATCTTGTTTTATAAGTCAACGTGCATTTGTATTTTAGTTCTGATGCTTAAACACTTCTTTATTTTTTTTATTTTTTTTTCCTTGAATGATGGGGAAAAAGCTGAAAACTAAATCAAACCAACCTGAGCATTTGTTAAATCTCGATGCTGTGCCTCGTGCCTGCCCCTCCCCTGGAACCAAGTCATCTTTAGTTTCTGCAATAATTTTAGGACTTTTCTACGACATATATAACCTGTATGTTTTACGGTGTTCCTCTTGGGTTTGGGGGGGGCAGGTGGGAGGGTCAGCTGTTAAAAAATAAATTCTTCAGAGATCTTTATATCTTTAGACGGCAGGAACAGGATGGTTTGGGGGAATATGATTCTTAACGAGAAGGCGCGACGGCAGAAGAGTCCTCCCTAGATCCCCCCCACCCCTGCATGACGAGGTCCTTAACGCTTCTGCGAAGGAGCGGTGTAAATATGGCGTTTGCACTGAGTCCTGGAGGTGCTTCTTCCTGCTCGGGCCGAGGAGACAGCGCGCGCGATCGGCTCCTTCAGGCCAGCGAGGTTTGTTGGGACGGTGAGTCAGCTCTTCGATAACCGCAGGCTCGCAGCGTCACCCGCTGGCCCGATGCCCAAGGGGCTCCAAGGGGTTGGGTCTCGGTTCGGCGGGTGATTTGAATTTAGTGTTTCCACGCCACATCCGTTACCTTCAGAAAAACCCAAATATATCGAAGTCTTCTTGAATCCAACTTTCAAATGTTTTTAAGAGATGAAGAGCCTGAGTTTTGTCACCTCTCGTTTACCCTTTTTTTAAAGAAAAGTTGGAGAGCTATACAATTGCTAATGTAGAGATGTTGATAAGTGAAAAAAAACATTCAGTTTGCTAAAATAAAATGAAACTAGATTCCAGGCCCGTTTTGTGTGTCCTTTCTCTTCCCCGCCACAGCTTTCTCCTCCTGGAAATGTAGAGAGGAGGGAATTACAGTCGCTGTGAATTGCTGCAGAGGCCAGTCTTTGTTAAAAGTGCATTGCCAGCCTGAAAACTGGGGCTGTTTTACCCTGAGCCCCCACCGAGCTCTGTAGTTGGACCAACTCACGGCCTTTTTCCTCCCTGATTTCTCTGGAGACAAAGGTGAGCGAGGAGAAAGCTCCGTGTGAACCTCTTGCTGCCCCTTTTCTCCCTCTGCCCCCCGACAGTGGGGATTAAAAGGACGAGCTGAAATATTTCCCCCTCTTGCCCTGCCCGCCGGAGCAGCGCCCGCGTTCGAAGGACGCTCCCCCACGTCGCCAGCTCTGCCTTGGCCGGGGCAGCGCCAGCGATTCGAGTGTGACCTGACAGTCCTTTCCCTTTACGTGCTTTTGGGAAGAGCTGTGCGTGTACTGTGCCGCGAGGAGTGGAAGTACATCTGGGAATAAAACGCAGAAAGGGAGAAACTGACCTTTTCTCAAATTGATTCTTTCCAATTCCTGTCCCAGGGTGCTACCTCTGCTTAAACCTTTCTTACAGAAGTGCCCTGGATTGTTCCCAGCCCTGTAACGAGGGTGCAAACAGCAGGTTAACAAAAACGGCAGCTGACAGGGAACTGGGAGGATGAAAGCCCCATCAAAGAGGGATCTGCAGGGATGTAAAGCAATTAGAAACATTAATGGCTCTTTCCTAGGGCTACTTGTACCAAAACTGGGTTTTGCCAGCATTTTCGAGCCAAAACTGGGAAACAGCTTCTCTCGCCAACAGGGTATTTATGGGGACGAGGTCTCCTTGGCCGGCTGCGGGGCACGACACCCCTTCCCTCTTCCCAGGAACCTTCCCACAGCACCGTGGGACATCCTGCGGGATGGTTGGTAAAACGCTGCTCTGGGTAACGCTGATTTTTTGCACGTGAGTGCAGCTTGATTTTGCCGTGGGGCATTCTCGAATGAGAGGCTGAAACCACCCATTGGTCATCACCGAAGTTTTTGGTTGCTGTTTTAATTGCTAATCAGGTGATTTCTGGAAAAAAAAAAAAGAGCTGCAGGTCTGGTTGTAGTGAATCTGACAGACGGAGCCTCGGTTCCCAGGAGCAGCAGCCAGGATGGAACGGGAAAATCTTCATCCCGTGGTGCCGTTGCCGCTCGCTCTTCTCCAGTCTCCGCTTCCTGGCCAGACCAGGCTCCGTTATGTTATTTCTTCAGCCCCATCTGTCCTGTGTTTTGTTGGGTTTTTTTTCCCCTTCCTTTTTTCCCCCGTTTCTATGCTATCGACTCTTC
>NW_009732735.1:5526-11886 GCF_000703405.1 Apaloderma vittatum | reverse complement strand
CAGATGGAGGACCTTGCACGATGCAGAGCAGCTGCAGTTATGGGGAGTTCAATAATTATCGGCATTGGATTTGATTCTGCAATAAAGTTTGTGCAGTGGGCACAGAATCTGGAATGAATCCGGACTGCCCAGCGTGGGGAAGGAGCAGTAGGACTGCCATTAACACTGATGGCAGAGAGAGAGAGCAATGCCACCGAATCCCTCCGCGTAACACTTGGCGCTTCCCCGCAACGTCCTTCTCCAGATTGATCAGGGAAATGAGCGTCACGATCTCTGCATTACAGACCCTGCCTTCCCTCTGATAACACTCCTCTCGCTGGCTTGTGATCGCACATGCTACTAGAAGGCACGCTCCGACGCTGAAGCAGATGAGCAGTTTGATGTTTTTGTCATTTGACACGTATTATCACCAGCGCTTTGTGTCATCCCAAGTCAGGGAAGCTGTGAACGCTCCTTGTTTGCTAAAATAATCTGTCAACACTGAACGTGTTTCAGTCAATCCCACACCATAAACACCGAAGATGGAAGGTCCCACCCCTCCTGACTCAGGGGCTGAGTCAGGTGCAACTGCAGGAGATGTTTTGACAAACTCCCTGGTCCGAGACAGGTATTGATGAGGTGTTTAAGGCACAGCACCAGAAAAACGGGTACTCTTCAGAGTAAAATTATTTCTGTTAAAAACAGTGTTGAGATTGATCCAGGAATTGAGACCAAAGCTAGACCTTCCTAAAGACATATGCAGCTATCCCAGGGTAGATGCTGCAGCTGTCAACACCATCAACTCCCTCGTGGCAATAGAGACGATGGGCAGCAAAAGCAGGCGCTGCAGCCACACAACCCACCAGAGAAATAGAAAATGCACAAAAAACACATAAAAAAATGGAAATGAGAGATTTGAACCTTGGAAGCGAAGGCGTTAGGGAATCCTCAGTCCCACAAACATTACATCTGATGCATCAAGAGGTGTCTGGGAGGAATAAGGCAGCAGCCTTCCCCCTTCTATAACCGCAGTGGTGGTACACAGAGGACTGGAATGGGTGCAGGGCATATTCTCACCACAGCGATGGGGATTCCCACCACAGGGATGGGGATTCCCACCACAAAATAAACCCTGTGCTGCAAATAAACTGCACCAGCCTGCCCTGGCCTCTCCCTTCACTGTAACGCTACCACGATGCAAAAGCAGCCAAAATCCAGCACACGGAGAAGAAATTGAGGGTGGATGGACTTAATCTGTTTCATGGGAACAGAATACCCTGTGGCTGATCTAACTAATTTTGTGTGAAGAGATGGTTTCTGGAAATAAAGCTGCAAGAGAAGATTTAAGTGGATCTCCAAGCAAAAGAAATGGTTGTTTCCCTCTGAACCCTCCCAGATCAACTTCTTAATCCTGGAATTACAGGTTTTTCTCAACAAGCAGTGTCTTCTGCAAAACATGTCTTTTACATACCACCCAAGGAAATCTGAACATATCTCTGCAATAAATCTGTTTGATAAATATTTTTTTATCCTGACTTCCCAATTAATTAAATATAAACCTGAACTTTGGCTACACCTTCTTTTACTCAAGCTCTACAGCCTGTCCTTCTGTCCCTAAGTATCTGTGAAGCAATAGGAATACAAAACTAAATTTTCAAAGAAGCAATTAGTACAATTTTGTTATAAACCTGCTAAACTGTCCTTCGAGAACAAGCAGAAGAGCTTTCTATTAGAAGTTCTGATTCTTTAAATAAAAATACTAATTTATACCATAAGTTTCCTTCCTTATAAAAGGAGAAAGTGTCCTCCGTAAGTCAAGCAAAAATTTTCCTCGGAGTCAAGTACAAAAGCTTTTTCTTCAAAGAGGAAAGATGAGATGTACTTTAAAGACAGAATGCCAGAGAATGAAGAAAAAGAGTTCAAGTCTAGGACGAATACAGCTTGGATATATGGGGCAGTTTCTTCTCCTGGTGTCTCAGCAAGAATGGAAACCCACCTCCTGAGAATACACAGCCACAGGGACTGAGCGTGTTTGTTTTAATCTGCTGTGAGAGATGAGGATCTTCAGCCAAAGCTGGGAAAGCAAAACACTGTTTTCTTCGACATACAAAGTAAGGACAGAGAGTTGCCTTCTAAAGCAGAAATTGCTACTGGTCTATTTACCACAGTCCTATCCCTCCAGAAAGCACAAAAGAGATCTGTCTAAAAGACATCGGCAAAGAATCACAGAACTGTGTAGGATGGAACCTTTGATATCGAGTTCAGCCGTTAACCCATCCCTGCCAGTCCCACCACTAACCCATGTCCCTGAGCACCACACCTGCACGGCTTTTAGATCTATTCAGGGATGGGGACTCCACCCCTGCCCTGGGCAGCCTGTGCCAGGGCTTCACAATCCTTTTGGCGGAGAAATTTTTCCTAATACCCAAACAAAACCTCCCCTGGTGCAACTTGAGCTCATTTCATCTTGTCCTGACCTTGCTACACAGGAGAAGAGATCGACTCCACCTGGCTACAACCTGTGAGGGGCTTGTAGAGAGCAATGAGGTCTCCCCTTAGCCTCCTCTTCTGCTTTTCTCTGAAAAATCCCAGTTCTCTCAGCTGCTCCCCAAAAGACTTGTGCTCTAGCAAGAAAACCAAGGAGATGAGCTGCAAAATGTTGGGAGTGGGCTCTGTGCCTGCTCAGGAACAGGCATGGACTCCTCACTCCTTCCAGGCACAGCTGTAGATGAAACAAGAACTTGGGCAACACAGAGCTTTTTTTGTTTTTCTTCACCTTTCTTACATTCATGTATTTCGACAGCAGACTGAAAACTGTTAGTTTTCGAAGGTTTGACTTAGACCTGTGTGTTAAAGGAATAGAAGTGACTGTACCCTAGTTTGGCATAATCATAGAATCATAGAACTGTCAGGGTTGGAAGGGACCTCAAAGATCATCCAATTCCAACCCCCTGCCATGGGCAGGGACATCCCCACTAGATCAGGCTGCCCAGAGCCCCACCCAGCCTGCCCTTAAACACTCCCAGGGATGAGGCTGCCATCCCCTCTCTGGGCAACCTATGCCAGGGTCTCACCACCCTCATGGGGAAGAACTTCTTCCTCACGTCCCATCTGAACCAACCCATCTCCAGCTTCAATCCATTCCCTCCAGTCCTGTCACTGCCCGACATCCTCACAAGCCCCTCCCCAGCTTTCTTGTAGCCCCCTTGAGATCCTGGAAGCCACCATAAGGTCTCCTCGGAGCCTTCTTCTCTGCAGACTGAACAGCCCCAGCTCTCTCAGTCTGTCTGCACGGGAGAGCTGCTCCAGCCCTCTGAGCATCCTCGTGGCCCTTCTCTGGACACGTCCAGATCTTTCTTGTAGCAGGGGCTCCAGAACTGGACGCAGCGCTTCAGGTGGGGTCTCACGGGGAATACTGATCGCTTCCAACGCAGTAGGTAGGGTACCACGACCGTCGTCTGCAGAATTGCCACAAACAGTCCCTCTCCTCCTTGGCTAAAAGCAGCATGATGACTAAAATGCAGCTTGATGGGAATATGTTGCACCTGAAGGACTTTTCTTGAGTTCTCAGAAATTTAGGCATCAAGCAGGCACGTCTATGAACCAGGCAGAGCCAGCCTGCCAGGATACGCACTTGCACGCTCAACTGTAACAACGTGAACCACTCATTCTTCACAAAGTGCTTTTTTCCCTCCAGCCCAGTAGAGATTTGCAGCCCTGGCTATTTTCGAAATGATTACATTTATTTAGTTTAACTCCTTAGTTGCGTTCCTTAACCGTGAGCACCGTAAAACATCTGGGGTTTTGTTTAACTTCTCAGAGCAGAAGAAAATTCTATGCCCTCCAGCAACATAAAATTCAGACTAGTAGCTGAACAGTTTTTAGGAATTGGTAAATCAGAATTACAGAGTACAATGCCAAGCAGTCATTATGCCTACATTGAACTTGCAGCAATGAAGGAATAACCTGCATTTATCTACGAACACTAATACTATTTACTTGCAAATTCTGGATGAACCTTTCTGTCTGGATCCTGCTATGCAGTTTGTGAGCTGAGACCCTCTGCAGATCATCCCAAAGAGGAACGAGGGACAGGGATGAGGATTTTCACAGGGGTGCAGCTCACTCTTTCATTTCCCAACCACACCACGGGCAAGAGCCAAACCACACCAATGGGGTCAGGCACCAGCTTCTCATGTCCTACCACAGGCAGGTTTCTGCAAATGCTCTTCAGACACTCAAGGGCTTTCGTTTAGATTTATTTATACAATCTATAAAGTAAATATTCTACAAACAGAAAATCAAACCAGAAATTTTCAATTTAAAAAAACCAAACAACATCTTTTTAAGCTACTTGGAAATTTCGGCAGGAACATTTGCATTTCCAGCGCTTTGCTTTCTTATGAGCTTTTCCGCAGGGTACAGGATTTTTTTCTCCTACCTTTTCCACAGCTAAATCCAATCTTTGCTGGCACCTAACGCTTACTGCAGCAGTACTGTCTGCCTGTATATATTTGATCATTAGCAGATGAAAATATCCTGTGAAATATCAGCCTGCATATGAAGGGAGATCACCTAGGATATAAACACAGGTGGAATCTGAAGTTTGCCATGTTCCAGAAAGACATTATCTGCATTTGAGGCATATTAAGAAGCAGCATATGATGTAAAAAAAACAAATCCAAAATTAAATCCATAATAAATCCCAGAGAGTAAATCCAAAACCACATATCTGTAAGCTAAACAAAACAAGATACAAGGAAAAAAAGACATATTCCAGAAGGAAGTCTCAAAGAAATCCAAGAAAAATCAAAATTTCAAAACAATCTTTCTCAACTTTTCCTGTTCAGACCATGCAGCATCCCCGCCTTGGGACTGCTTTTCCTACCAACACCAGTTTCCCAGTCATGACTAAAATTAGGAATTAATTAAGAAGGCACCCTGCTCGCCCCTCGCCACAGACCCAGGACCAGCCCCGTTACAAATACCAAACGCTTTGCTTACCCGCAGTCATTGCGGTTGCCTGTTCACTTTTTGGACTCCAGCAAGTTAACGAGCTAATTCAGCTACTGTTCGTTAAAGATTTCCAGATTTGGCATCGGTGTGTTACAGCTCATTAACCATGTGCACACGCTCAGCAACAAAAAGCCCCAAAAGGCAGCTGCTCCCCTCCATCGCTCCCATCACCGACCCACAAAAATTGTTACCGCTCAGCTCTCTAAACGGACACGTCCCGAGATTCATCACATGGAGAGAAGGTACTTCTGGGGAAACACAGTCCCAACAGCTGTTGTAAGACAGTCAGGTTTTCTCCTTGGAGGTCTCAGGAGACTGAAGGGCAAACTTGGAGCTCCAGCTATTTGTTTGACTATAGCCGTGGCGCGTAAACATCTTTGTTTGCGTGATGCTACTTGCATTTGAAGAGTCTCCAAATTTATATCGCAAAGACTTCCTGTCTTCGGGGCATTTCAAAACAGATCTAGAACAGTTTTGGTTTAGCTGAAGTGTACACAAAGCCAGTTGTTCGAGGCATTCAGGTCGTCTCGCTTTCCCCTGGCTCCGGTCATACAATTTGCCGATCCAGACACAACGTTTACCATCAAATCTACAGCAATTCAACTATCTGATCCTAAGTGAGAGCTAGGCTTCGCCTGACCAGCCCACTCACTGACACCAGAGTCTATGCAAGTCAGATGGCATTTCTAAGGGTTTTTTTTATATTCCATTTTTGTTCATTCATTGTAGTATGACGCTTTCAATTGTTCCCTCTTTTTCTGTCAGCTCTGGCGACCAACTGTGTTGCAAACCTCAACACTTCATATTTTTCACTGCCTGACATTTCAAAGGGCAGCTTTTAAAACCGCTTAGTGCAAGAACGTGAAGAAATTGCCAGTAAAACAAAAAAAAAAAGAAAAAGCAACATCTATTCGCAGCAGCAATTAAAGCAACACAGCAAAAATCATCAGTACTTGCTCCTTTATCAATTTTGAGGGCAAGGTCAGCCAAAACTACAGGAGAGGAAGGGCTGTGCTAGCTACACACTAGATCTTCATCCCCTGTAAGCCGCAGATGAATCTTCTTCTGATATCCAAGCAGGTTGAGTTATTCCTGAGCTTCACCTTTCTTACCCAAGTATTGTCATCCGGTTTCACTGGAAGCAGCCTCAAGTCTTCTGACCATAAATATTCCCAAAAGCTGCAGAGTCTTCCCTGAAGTACTGATTAAAACTGGGCTTCACAGAGAGCCCTTCATTTCTTTTTAACATCAGATACTACGTTTATCAGATGCTATAACGTTCACCAGATGCTATAAGACATTCAGAAAAACCACAGTAAGAACTTCCCAAGAGGTTTACTTACAGTACACGTCCACTCTGATGGA
>NW_009732735.1:0-5495 GCF_000703405.1 Apaloderma vittatum | reverse complement strand
ATGGATTTTTTGGCTGGCGACCCAAAGCCGTTCTCAGCCTTGCAGTAGTAGCGTCCTCCTTGGTGCCGCTGGATGTTGGATATCCTCAGGGTTTCATTGAAGACACTCGAATCTTGGAATCTGTCAGAGGCACTTCCCGCTGTTTTGGTCCACCTGATCTGAGCAAGCACCAGAAAAGATTGTTACTTTAAGTGTGCGAAAGAGAGCAGAGTATAGATCTCATCGGCCAAGAACCAAGCGTGATTTTATGTTGGAGGACTCGAGGAACTCCTCCAGAAAACCTTGTAGCTCATGCTTACAATCAAACACCTCACCCCAGAGCTCCTGAAGAGCAATCTTGCATTTATCACCCGCTCTTAGAAACAGTTGATTAATTTCAATGAGGAAAAAAACCCAAAACAGTAGAAAAATAAATGCCACTAGCAGAGATATCGATCAGTGCCACACAGCTGGAATGGCTGCAGAAAACTTCCCCATGAACGGCCAGAAGCAGAGCTCTCCAGAGGTGACTGTATCCCTGCATTGAGCAAGGAGAGCTTTCACCAAAATTGTGTTCACAAAAGCTAAGGATGTATTGGAAAGCACCTTCAAAACAACTTTTAGCAGCAACAAAATCCCATTTTAAGGAGTCAAATGATGAGTTGCTTGCAACTGCAACAAGCTATCAACATCTAATTCCTCAGATAGGTGGTCTGGGTTTTTTTCCAAGTCGTTTACGGCAATTACAGATTCCTTTAGTCTGGTGATTGTTTTCCAAAAGTGAAGACTTTTTAAAGGGAACTTTTTAAATTCCCAAACCATAAAAATGCCAGTAACAAGCAAGAGCTGCGCAGAGGTGGATACACACATCACTGACCCGTGTCCTTGCCTGCATGACTCAGTGGACTAAGCTATCTCACAAAATGCACCAGACCTCTAAAGATAACCTGGGTACCTCCTCTGCTTTCAGCTCACGCTAATCCACTGACCAGGACAAACAACACTCAGTTCCCTTGTTTAAATGTTAGAGGTTTTCTTGTCTGTAGAAGCCACAAGTGAGACACTCGCATAAAGAGGAGTTTATGTCTCTTGTGAAGCTTCTCAAATCTGTCTCTTCTTGACCCCATCCACTAATGCTATGCCAGGATGAAGACCAAAAATTTTGAAATCACTGACAAAAATGAGATTGACACAAGACAGGACTATTTGGCTATTAGTTCCCAGGCTATGGTCCCCAAAGATTGTCTGAAGCCATGGCACAAAGAACAGCATTTAGACACTGATCTGTTGGGATCTGCTAGGCAGGTTGTCTGCAAGCAACCTTCAGCTGGTATTGGCTTGGGTTGGACAAGGTGTTGAAGCCTTGGTAGCTCAAGCAGCTCACGGCTGCCACCAGCAGCAAGTGTCTGTCTCCATGTCCAGCCAAGTCTGGACACACTGCAGATCCACCCCTCTCCCATGCGAAGGAAAGTCCCCATGGCTGAGCTGGATAGCTTTTGATGGAGGAAGGTGGCCCTTAAGGGCTGCCTTGGCCAGAGGGAGATCATTCCTCCCAGGGGCAGAGACACTCTAGCCCCCACCATTCCCAGTCCTGACCCAATAACATGCATAAGAGCACAAGGTGGGCAGGGGTCAGCCTTTCTCTCACTGAAAGCTTCTCCTGGACAAAAGAGATCTTCTAAAAAAAGACTCCAAACTGAAAAATTCATGCCTGGCTGTAGCCCATGTAAAATCTCCCCTCAAAACAAGTTCAGGTGTGGGCTTCAGGGGCTGAAATTACAGCCAACAATAGTGCAGACAAAATTTGTCATCTCTTTCTGGCTTGTTTAAATGCATAAACCCGACTGGCTTTGCCCTCTTGGCCAGGTGACCCTGTGTAACTGTCACACGGTTCTGCTGCTCTGGGGAAAAAAGCAAACGTGCCCAACTCCACCTCGACAGCATTCAGTCTGCATGTGAGAGAGACGCTATTAGCACTCACTGCTATATTTTCCAGGCTCAATCTGTCTGTATTTCTATTCTAAACTCTTGGTTTGTTTTGTTTGTTTTTTTTTTAAATCATCCATATAAATGTGCTGCAGGATAATTTTGGAACATGCGCTCAGCTTCCACATGTTGCAGAACACCCCTTTCGTCATACCTATTTCCAGTGCTTGAGAAGTAGTTTAAGATAGGGTTTAAGATGTTCACTGGATCTCTTGCATGTTTTATTTCCCCTTATGTAATCAGAATTGTAAAACCAGCTCTGTTTCATTTTTTAACTGGAAAAAAGTCAATAGCATGACTCCTCTCTTCCCCTCCCACTAAAAGTTACCAGTGGAAGGGAGGCTGCCCTGTCAATATATAATTTAAATAGCATGCTATAAGTATCAACAGCACCTATGTAACCAGTAATCTCCCATAACTTACACAAAAACCAAACCAATAAAACCCAAAAAACCTCAACATATAGCAAAGTTTATTTAGATTCCGTCAGAGTTCTCTCTTTTTAATGAATGCAAAAGTCTTCCATCTCCACAGCATCTTAATGTTGACCTATCTTCTCCTTATTGTAAGGAATTTTAAAAGGCTACTGTCAACAAAAGGCGACTTTTCACCTTTAAATATATATACACACACGTAGTGTTTCAGAGGAAAATGAAGCAGTTTCAACAAATTAACTTATTTTGTAGAGAACCTTGAAGAATAAAAGTGATACTGTCACCTGGATTCTCTCTTGAAAGATATCCTCCAGGAATGACACTGGTCTGATTTAACCTCGGTTTAACTCAACACACACAATAAAAACACGCTGATCAATATTGCGCTGTAACTTATTAAACGCACTCTGAGAGAAGATGACTTTCAAACATTAACTAATGCAGTCATCACAAAACTGGGCACAGGAAAGCCAGAAGTGTGAGGCTGAGAGGCTCTTCGCAGTGGTCCTTAGTGGTTTCACCCACTGCAAGCCCTACCTCATGTTTTGAGGTGAACTCTAATGACTTTTAAGGGACTGAGACCATCAAATCCATCCTTAGACATGGAGCATCTCAGGGCTCTAGGGTCCAAGCCCTGATCACTGCTTAATGAGGTGACCTCCAGAGCACCTGCTGCCACAGCACCGGTGTGATCCCCCAGTCAAGGTGGGGAATGTGGCCAACACAGCCTCGTGGGATATTTTGGCAGGTATCAGCCTCCAATCCCAAAGCAACATCCCTGCTTCTTTATGGCAGAGGATTAAGAAAACCTCTAGATTACTAGCTTTAAAAAAAAAAGAAAAAACCCATTAGGTTGTGTATTCACATAGGTCAGATCCTCCGGTATTTTCAAACAATTTTCCACAAAACAACTGCTCGCTCAGATGCATTTTATCAGTGTTTGCAGTTCACAACCTGCTCCTGTTTGAAACCTCCCAGCTCCTCATGCCAAAGCAGCCAGCCTGGCAAGTGAATAGATTTTGTTCTACCAAGAAGTCCCAGCCACTCTTGCTTGTAACGAAAAGCTTTTAATTAACAAAAGTTATGTCCATGCATCCTGGCGTACACAAATCGGACTAATAAATGTCAGCTCACCAGGCAGACACTCACTCTCTGCCCTCCAAGGACCCGATCTTCCAAAGTACTCACTGGTACTTATTTGGGAATTCCACCCACCTACTGTCCTTGCTGTGCCATATGATTATGGTCTTTATTTATAAAAATCTTTCTTAGCATTCTTGCAAAACACACAGAAGGAAAAAAATATTTTTGAACAATTCAATTAAAAATTGTTCAACTTTTTAAAAATTAAGAAGTTACAACCCATACAGTCATATCATGACCTATGGTCTTGTCTGATTTGTACGTGCCCATAAATTCTCTAACTATCAATATCTTTGAAAGTATTTTATTGGCTTAAGAAGACACCCTGAGACACGCAGTCATATTTCACCCTACAGCCTGAGTTTTCTCAGTGAGCTTTCCCGCAACTTCAGTAAGTCATTGACTTTACAATTTTAGAGTAAAAATACAGACTTAAAAAAAAAAATTATTTTGCCTAACTTTTCTCATCTTCAACAAACTTCTCATGCCCAGAAAGAGAGCATCAGAATAGGGAAAAAAAAATAATCATTTTGACATAAATTATAGATATGAAATATTTCTGTCTTAAATACTGTCTCGGTCAAAGAGAATAAACATTAAAATATCTTCCCTGTGAACACAAAACTTTTTGCCTGGTTCAAAACAATAACCAACCCTTCAAAAAAAAAAAAGAAAAATCAAAGCCAAACACTATTTTGCAATGGAACTTGTTCTTTCTTCCATGGAAAGTTTGATGAAAAATGAGGTTTTGACAATCTTTTTCTTAGACCAGGACACTGAAATCTGCCTAAAGCGGCAACTACAAATAAATACGTTCCTTAAAATACACTCAGTGCCCATGCTGGGGGTTGGTACTGCATTTTGCTGCCAATGATTGCAGTCGCTGCCCTTTGACATCACTAAGGAAACCAGGATGAGGAGAACCTCCTGATCACTGCTATAATCCCCAAATCCCTGTCTTCAGATTAAAGTCTTCCTTTGCATGCAAAAATAGCAGTAAAAACGGCCTTTGCACAAGTTCACTAGGACACCCTGGAGCGTTTCTTCATGCCTGAAGGCACTAGAGCATTTGAAAAAAAAAAAAATCTTAAACACGCACCACTCCATCTCTGAAAAGAAAATAAATAAGAAATGCAACAACCCTTTCTATTTGTTTTCCCATGAGATTATTTTTTCTCTCAGGAAAGCAATGGCTGGGGATGCATCTCCTGAAGGCAAGAAACACTTCTCACCTTCACGATAAACACCGAGGACAGACTGCACAAAAGGTCCTTTTAGGGGCAGGAAAGAGAAAGCAACTACTGCTCCTTTAGTTCAGGAACCTATTGGAAGCAGTTCTGAGCATTCACATCTCCCCTGGTCTCATCCCTCTCTGCAGAAGGAATGGAGCCCCCAGGACCCGTGAGGAAATGGTCAGCCTAGGGTCCAGCCACAGCCCTGGGGAGATTTCTATACGCTGCTCTGTTAGACAACAAACCACAAAAAAATTCAAAAACCTCTCCGTAAGACAGACAAGAAAGAGATGGAAACCAATGAAAAATCCATGTGAGAGCACTGGATCCACATTTTCATTGCCTGCCACCAGCAGAGACCATTCCCACCTATAAGTAATAAGAGAATAGAACATGCTTTGACTCTAAATACCCCTTTTTTCACCAAGCTTCCTGCTTCCCTTCCGTCAAGCAAGTTGTGGAGCCAAACGACTGCAAGGCAGACCTAAACCCCGAGCACAGGACTGGTAGGGATGGATTTTGAACCACAGAAGCTCCCAGAAGAGAGCGAGTTGTTGAGCTCCAAGGTGTTTACACAGAACCCCTCAACGTCCTCGGCACAAAGACCATCACCAGGCAAACCCAAGAGCTTCTTCTATGCATGGGGGCCATCTCGTTTGTGTCCAGGCCTTTTGATGACCCAGGGGATAGTCAAATCACAGAATCACAGAATGTTGGGGTT
>NW_009732734.1:5689-8933 GCF_000703405.1 Apaloderma vittatum | reverse complement strand
CAGCCCTTCAGAACTGCACCCCCTCGCCTTCGGGAAGGGCACTTGTACATCGTGGTGCGGTAACTGGGCTTGTCAGCAACATCTCTTACGTCTTGGGAGTCTTGCTGAGCCGGGGCCGACCCGCCTGACTGTGTTAGCAGTGCGGCGCCTCCAGCAACGCGCTCGGGCAGCAAATTCCCGGCGGCCGTGGCCGGTTTCACGGTTTCGGTCACACAACGTGCGGTTCTTGCTGCGTTGGGATCTGCGAGTGCCCGCTCAGACGCTGGTCCTTGCAGAAGAGCCGATCAGCCGAGCCGCTGGGCTGCAGGGACTGCTTTTCTGAATTGAGTCGCTAGTGGGCAGAGAGTTGCATTTTTCCCGGGTAGTTTATGTCCCGAGACTTCTGTGATAGGCTGTGCGAAGACAAAAGATACAGTAATGCCAAGATGGTGGTTTTGTAGCTCAGATGTTCGGAACGTTTTGAACTACCAAGCTGAACTACCATCACTTTTCAGGTTGGTTTTGAACGGTTATGAGTAGCTGGTTCTCATTATGAATTAACGGTCTAGCATCAGCTGATAATTGTTAGATTTCTTGCATGGTAGGTTTTATCTTTTTTTCTTCTTCCTTTTTTTTTCCCCCCTTTATTTCCTCCCCCTTGCACTCAAGTGTTAGCTTGGTTATTTCTGTAAAGTAGTTGCAAAACTAGTTTCTACACCCTCAATGTAAGGGATCACTCCTTTCTGTTGACAGATGATTCATTTCTTTGTTAAATGGAGGCCTGGGCCTCTTAAGCACATTTTATTTAAGTGCAAGAATGCTTGGAGCAAGATAAGGCGGTCTTCTGTCCTAAAATATAAATGGACTTCTAAGTGAAAACCCCTGTGTCCCTTTTGACCAAACTTCTTTTGAAGTGCTTGTCAGGTCCAAAACATGAAACACAGAAGAAAATGTGGATCTCTGTTTTAAAAGTGACCTTTGTAGGTTTTGAGTAAGTCCACTTGTTCTATCAAAATGTTATTGTAACAGCATAATGGATTTCAGAGTGGTTGAGCTGATTTATAACCTTCATTTTGCCTTTTGTAAAAATAGACTGGAGCTATTTTTAGTGTTCCTCTTATGCACGCTAGATTGGGACGATGAGCCTGTGTAAACAGATGAAAAGTGATTGCTTTGTTCTGCTCAGTATTGTGGAATCCTGTGACATTCTGAAAAGTTAGCAGCTGGATTCACCCACCCCTGGATTAATTTTATTCACTGGCCTCCAGTCCCTGCTGAGAACATCGCTGGCAACACAATGCGAGCTGTTGATCCTCATCCTTAGGGAACTGGTATTTAAAACCACTCTGGAAGACAACTGCAGATGAAAAGGAAAAGGAATTCAGTGGTGGAAACATACTGTTGGAGCATGCTAAGCTGTGTGGGTTTGCCTGGCCTATTTTTCTGCTCTGTGCTAAGATGAGATGTAGTGTAGTGTTAGGACAGCCTGAGCACTTCAGCTCTCACAATGAGCAAAGCAAACAGGTGGGTTCCTACATTTAGCTCACAGCCTGGCAGGCGGGGATCAGCCCTGACCTTTGTATTCACGAGGTTCCCAGCAAGCTATTTCATTCAGTCTGTTTCTGTAATCAAATTGTGGGTTTGCTGATGAACTGTAAGCTCTGCAATATTTTATGGCCTTAGTAATGTAAATAACAATATATATTTCTTCTGAAATACACATATAGTGGAGAAAATAAGAATATGATTTCAAGAGTCTTGCTACCGTTTTTCTCGGATGTGTGTAACAGGACCAGGGATAAAGAGTGCTTGTACCGTAGCATTTTAAGAAGTTTTTCAGAATTGGAATTCTATCCGTAATTCACTGTCCTGCGTTACCTACAGCAAGTGGTTGGTAGAAGATGTGCTGCTGTGCCTCAGGGTGTCAGTTCAATGCCTCTGCGCTGTTCTGAGCAGAGAAGGTATTCCCGGTGTAGGGTGTGAGAAATACACATATAGTGGAGAAAATAAGAATATGATTTCAAGAGTCTTGCTACCGTTTTTCTCAGATGGATGTGTGTAACAGGACCAGGGATAAAGAGTGCTTGTACCGTAGCATTTTAAGAAGTTTTTCAGAATTGGAATTCTATCCGTAATTCACTGTCCTGCGTTACCTACAGCAAGTGGTTGGTAGAAGATGTGCTGCTGTGCCTCAGGGTGTCAGTTCAATGCCTCTGCGCTGTTCTGAGCAGAGAAGGTATTCCCGGTGTAGGGTGTGAACGTGAGGTGTGTGTGAGAGGAGGTGAGGGGATTATCAGACATAAAGAAGAAAGGATTGGAGTGTGGTAAATATGGAAAAAAGAAGAGAAATTACATCGGGTGGCAAAGGAATGGTGGAGATGCTCAAATCCTAGAGAAGTTAAAATATCAGTGTGGTTTTTAACAGTGCTCCCTATCTGGAATTGTGAGTTGACACATTCAGTATTGCAGTGGGGCCAGTAGCCTGAGAAAGATGGGAGGTGGGTGCCTGGGAAAGCATGTTTGCCTGGGAGGGCTCAAAAGGAAGGCATCTGAGAGAGTTGTGGACAAAGTTTGTTAAGAAAAGGTGATGCCTAGATCCTTCCATGTTTATTCAGTAGTGACTACATCATACCAATGGGGATAGACTAGCCATCTAGCCTGGGTAGAGAAAGAGAGAAGAAAAGAGAGTCCCCTAGAGAACCCCAATGTGTAGTTCACTGACCACAACACAAAGCATGTAGGGACAGCAGGAGCATAGAAAGAGCTCTTTCTTTTTTAAGGTGCTCACTCTGAAAGAGTGACTGAATAGATTGAATGATCCTAATCAGATTTACTGATTACATTACTACAGTAATTACATTACTACAGTAATGTAGTAATACATTACCACAGTATTACATCCTGTAGGATGAATTAATTTCTAGTGCAAAGCAGCAGTGCAGGACCTAATGGCTAGAGTGTAAAGCTGTTTGGTTTATGTTTCAGAAGCCGTTTAAAGGTTTGGTTTGAAAGGGGCATCAAGCTGTCTTAGGCACAAAAACTGGTGTCTTAACTGAAATGAGCGACAATACTATTTATATCTGTGTCTTCTGCTTTGTACTCATCTCTATCTCCACTTGGGAGTAGTTTGGTGTTAATTCTGTTTATGTGCCAAACACACAGAGTGTGTTTTGTAATAGTTGGCATTGCTGAGCCATGCTACGTAAAGCCCTAGTGCTTTTGTTTCCGAAACCTGTGGTTGGAGAGGTGCTAACAACTCACTGCA
>NW_009732734.1:0-5658 GCF_000703405.1 Apaloderma vittatum | reverse complement strand
GAATGCCTGTAGCAGTATGCATTTGGTTGCAGCCCAGACAGTATTATTAGAATTTGGAGTAGATGCGACACAGGCATCTGAGAGATGCCGCATTCGGAGTCATGGTTTTGCACCGTTAGATTTATGCAAGCACATTGCTCAGTTAGTGTGGTTTAGTGTGATTATTTTTTATTTTTTTTTTTAAACCCTAACCATATATAAGTAAAATTTACTTTGATATTTGGTGTTTCCATCTACCATTCCACGCCCCATGCTTTCTGAACCCTGGCTACATTTCACATAATAAAGTACTGATATTCCTATGCTTTCAGGGTGTTTTAAGTCTCATTATGAATATAGAAAAACAGCAAGAAAAATTTTGCTTTTCAAGTGAGATTAAGTAGATATAAATGGTTAAGATTAATTATCATTGCATATTTAAAATACACAGGCAAAGAGCAACATGAGTAATCTTAGAGCTATATGGTAACAGCTGTGCAACATTATATTTAATTACTAATTGTATTTAATGCTACAAAGTAGTGAAGAGGAACTACTGGTTATGTTACTAGAAGCTGTAAGGTTTTTTGCCTAACTTTTACTGGTATAGGAGAGTCTTCTGGAAATGCTACTTAATTATTCAAAATGTGGCAAAGGTCACCAGGTCTGTGCTGCATCTTTTCAGCTAGTAGCAAGGAGAAGGCCACAGAAGTGAAGTTAATAAAGGAGAAGGGACACAAAATTGCAGAAAGGCATCTCAAAGGTTAATGACAGCAATGGAGCAATTTAAAGCTTGACAACTAAAATAAGGAGAATGCAATGTAGAGGAATTACTCCAGGGTAGTTGAGGTATTTCTGTGTGCTTGTAGCCCTGAGCTGTGTGATTTTAGCCCTGTTTGCCAACTGCATGGTGGTCAATAGCTAAAACCAGCTTGTTGGTGTTTTCTGCTGCTCCTAGAGACAGGTCTTGTTCACCCATCTAATGCACTGTGGTTGGGCTATTTGAATTTTGGTATCATTATTGGATCTGTTCCCCTACACATTGTTTACAGGACAGCAAATAATATATGGGTGTGGGAAGCAATTGGAAGAGATACATAGAATGATATTTTGATGTACAGTACACATAGTTTATGCTGAGATCAGTACTCTGATATACTTAATTGGAAGGTGAAGGCTCTATTTTTAACATATTAAGAAACTCTGGAAATCTACCAGAGCAGGCAGCATCCTTATAATTAAGGGTAGGCCAGGCCACGCATAAAGTCATACTCTCACCAGCACATTGGTTCCTGGACCACGTTAAGTAGCAGATTTTACATAAATTACTGTTTTTCATATTCCAAAGACTGACAAACTGAAGTCGTTAGTTAAACTGCAGGAAGCTGTGCCTTAGGGAAAGGGCAGATGCAGGGTTGAAGCCCCACCCTCCAGCTTACAAGGCTGAAGGATAATTTGGTAAATTAGAATTAGTCTCAGATTGTGTTCTCTAGCCCAACTGAAACTAATGAATGGCAGAAGCACGAGTAGAATTTGAGGTACTTGGTGGGAGTTTTAGTGTAAGTCTCCTGCCTTGTGCTGGTGCAGAAATCCCAAATGCAAATTGAAGGTTGTCTTCAGGTAGGGTTGCACTTTACCTTTTGGAAACAGCTGCTGTGGGAGGTGTGAACTTCCACACCCTTCAATGGTAGAAGTGGAAAGGCTGCTGCAATAAATGGGCTTAGTGGTAGTATGAAGTGATCTAAAATCAGCGAAAATCAGTCTTTTTCTCTGTACGTAGACCAATCACATGTGGTCCAGATCTAGCTCTTGGGCTCATAGTGGTGTTGCTGTTTTCAAAGGGAAAGGTCGCAAAACCAACAAAACTTATCTACACATAGGTAAGCAGGCACTTCTTTATTGCAGCGCTGCAGAAGCATGGGAATCCCTGAATGCTTCGGATATATCACATAAATTCAGTCTATTTATAACCTTGTGTGCAAAGTCACAATCTTTAGCATATTTTAACATAAACATGCATACAATGCCCGCTATTAATTTTGACCTTTATAATGATTGGTTCAACCCCTATTAATATTCCTATATCTTATTTCCATACAATCACTGGTCATTGTGATAAGACCACATTTGATCACAAAGCACACAATAAAGAGAGAGAGAGGCATGCCCACGTGAAATATGTGTGTGTTGATCTAAGCGAAATATGCTGATATTATTAAAGCATTGGTGCAAAGTGCAGGTGCAGTGCGATAGATCTGGCTTTAACAAGTACAAAACATTCCCTCACAGTTTTGCAACTCGTACCAGCTCTAGCCATTTTCATAAGGCCTGCATCTGTGATTTCTTAGCATAAGTGAGGTTTTGTAAATTCCTTATCCTTATCAGTAAACTAACTAAATTAAGATAGTGATTAGTTATTCATTAAACAGTTAGCTCTTTAAAACTTAGAGTTGATTACAACAGTGGTATTACTGTAACTCAGTTACTGTTTGCTACCATTAATGCAAAACAAGCAACAGTACCAAAATGCTAAGTGTGGCAGAGCACTACTGATTAAGTAGTATTTACACCTCATCCCAACTACAGTGAATGGTTGTGATTGCAAAAGTGAAACCCTGCCTCCCTCCCATCCCTGCTGGCGCCTACCTTCACATCAGCAGGAGCTTTATGCGAAGATCTGAGGGACATGATCTGACCTCCTCGCTCTTCTTAAGCCAAAAGATCATCAGGACAAAATGATCCTGTAGCACAGCTGGTGGCTCTCAGCCTGGAAACTAAGGGTACCAAGACACTATCTAAGGATTCAGAAAGAAAACAGTATTTTTTTTTTTTCCCTTGAAAGATATATAAAAATCAGTGCAGACTCCAGGTAAATCCTAAAATTCATGGTCAGAAGTATTCCTCATCTCCTTAGTGGTCAACAGCTCTATATAGTGATAGGAAAATTCAGTTGTCTTCTTGAGGAAACTGAAGCCATGACAGAATTCACAAATTTCTAGAAGCTTCAGGAATGTTTAGTTTCTCCTTAGAAAGGAGTGGTCCATCAGAGATTCATCTGTCCTCATGATGGTGCTTGGAACGACCATCTCCGTTGTAGACTTCAGCACCATCACCTGCAGCCGTATTTCCACCATGAGCAAGCTGAACTGTGAGGTTTTCAGATAATCTGGAGGACACACCGTGGGTCTTCACAAAGTTCCTGTGACCATTTATTCTCCCTGGCAGTAGAATAGGTTTGTGCCCCTTGTAATGTTAACAGTAACCACTGGGTTGTCACCCATATGCTGGAGGTGTTCAAAAAATATGTAGATGTGGCACTTGGACATGGTTTAGTAGTCATGGTAGTGTTGGGTTGACAGTTGGACTTGATGATTTTAGAGGTGTTTTCCAGCCTTAATGATTCTATATTATACTTTCTGTATATTATTCAGTGCTTACAGCTGTTTTTTTGAGGCATCACATTGTAGATACCACATTTTTAACTGTTTTCTGCTGTCATGGTTTGAGCCCATCCAGCCAGCAATAAAGAACCACGCAGCTGCTCGCTCACTCCTACCCCCCTCTTTTTCGGGCTGGTGAGGAGAAAATTCAACAAAGGGCTTGAGGGTCGAGATTAAGGTCAGGGAGAGCTCATTCACCACTTACGGTCACGGGTAAAAACTGAGTAGACTTGGGGAGAAAACATCAGTTTAATTTAGACAACAGAACCATTACCACGTTTACCGATCAATTAGATCAGAGTAGGATAGTGAGAAAATAAATACACCCAGCTCTCAAAAACACCGCTTTCCCACCCGTCCCTTCTTCCCGCCTACCTGTGGTGGCACAGGAGGGAAGGAGATGGGGGTGGCTCCCTGTTGTGTCGTTCTTTGTCATCCATGCTGCTCCTTTCTCCTCAGGGAGAAGACTTCTTGCAGTCTTCCCCTCCTCCAGCGTGGTCACTCCCCAACAGAAAGGAGCTCTCCCAGCAGGTTTCTCCTCTTAAATACGTTGATCGCAGAGGCACTGGGTGGCCTGGCCTTGGCCAGAGGCAGGTCCAGCTTTTACCTGGGGGAGGCTCTGGAATCTTCACACAGGAGCCACCTCTGTAGCCCGCTCGCTACCAAAACCCCTGCCAGACACAAACTCATCACACCTGAATTCGCTTGTTCATTGGACGGTGGATTAATGAATTTGCTGTGTTATTGGGGAGCTGAATACTCTCCCTCAGCAGCTGCAGCCTCCCAGGCTACTCAGCTCAAGAGGAGCTGCTTAAAATTGTCCTTCTTATCTGCTTTTGACGATGACGAATTTTATTAAATAGGCTGATAATAGATCATATTCATTGGATAAGTTCTTGCCAAAATACCTGTGTGTGTTTAGAAAAAGTAAGTTTGTTTTCTCATATTTGGCAGTAACAGGTGAGCTGGCCATTTCCAACTGCAGCTGACAAAGAAGACACAGTGTATTGGAATATCATTTTCTGATAACTAGAAATTTTGTTAGGCATCATTGAAGGAAAAGACCTCATACATCAGAGTGACAGATGAGTGCCCTGCATATCTATTTGTTGTTAGAAATGACTGTTTATAAAAGTTCCCTTTCAATGCTTGGAAATAAAGTATAGAAAAATGGAAAGGCAACAAGTAAGTTTAAAATAAAATTAATTTTCATCTTTAAAAAAATGGTGATATACTTAAAAATAAAATTAATGTTACTTTATTTTCAAATTATTTATTTTTTACTCTGGAGTCCTCTTTTTAAACGTTCTTACATTTAGTTTTTCATGTGGTTTGTATGTAATTTTAAACAATCTCTTACATGTTTTGCTAAGCTACAACTGCCATTTTTATATAGTTTATGCTTTCATATAAAACCTGTAAAGTTGTCCTGGTTTCGGCTGGGATAGAGTTAATTTTCTTCCTAGTAGCTGGCACACTGCTGTGCTTTGGATTTAGTGTGAGAACAATGTTGATAACCCACTGATGTTTTAGTTGTTGCTGAGCAGTGTTTGGACTAAGTCAAGGATTTTTCAGCTTCTCCTGCTGCACTGCCAGCAGAGGCTGGGAGTGCAGGAGAAGGAACGGGACACCGCCAGGACAACTGACCCAAACTGTCCAGAGGGTATTCCGTACCTGTGGAGAGTGTACTAGAAGCTTGGCTTAAAGAAAAAGGGCACAGGGATGTAAGACGAGAAGATCGAATACAACTTGTTAACGTGGGATACATGACAGAGGCTGAAGGGCACAGCGACCTTGAGTCTCCAGTTATACAACAACAGGATGTAGAAGAAGGAAGTAAAATTGTAGAGTCATGGGAAAGAAGGAAGTATGTGAACCGCAAAAGAGCAAGATGTACGTTACGGTATACTTTTGGTATTAACCAATGAGGAGCTTTGCTTTTGCAATATGTATAACCTAATTAACTGTACTATAAATAGGTGTTAGAGGAGATCAATAAACGAGACTTGCTGACCAAGAGTCTGAAGTACATGTCTCCCGCCGGCTACTTTTCCCACACGTACCATATGACATCACGCCCAGTATGCGAACTGGGGGGGAGATGGCCCGGGGGGGCCGATTGCTGCTTGGGGACTGGCTGAGCATCCGATGGCAGGTGGGGGGTAATTGCATTGTGCGTCACTTGTCCTTTCTTGGGTTTTATTTCACTGTTTTTGTTACCTTTATTATTATTATTATT
>NW_009732733.1:26918-27131 GCF_000703405.1 Apaloderma vittatum | reverse complement strand
CATTTAGGGGCTTGCCCGGGGGCGAGGGAAGCAAACGTGTTTCCTCTTCGTGGCTGAGAAAAAACCCTTGGTCAGACCCCGGTCAGATAATACCACAGTGACAGCAGCAACAGAGACTGAGGGATGACACATAGAAACTCGGTTTTTAATAACTGATTGGGCTGGTGAAACCCTAGTGCAGGTGGACTGCAGGGCTGAGCTCTGGCAGCGAGA
>NW_009732733.1:17557-26753 GCF_000703405.1 Apaloderma vittatum | reverse complement strand
GGCCACTGGCAGAGGAAGGACTCGGATTTCCATTGCCGAGGGGAGGAGGAGCTTGGGGCTGCTGCTGGCTGTGTTGGCCCCCTGTCTCCCAGTGTTTCCTGCCCTCAGCACACTGGGGTACCCCCAGGGAGCCCCCTGCCCCAGTCGACTTGCAGGAGTCCTCTCACTGCAAAGTCCAAAACTCAAACTGCTGGAATGTACCAGAATTAAGGTTGCACTGGGTTTTTCTTTGGATCTTTCACGTTTAGTGTTCCAGCCCCAAAGTCCCTTCACAGCCTCAGAAAATGGCATTTATGCAGCTGGCCTGGCCCTTGTCCTCATGGCTTTTGGCTCCACTAGCTAATCCCAGCTACAGTTGAGAAAGCAAATGTTTTTTGGTAGTAGGTGGCATCATAGAGATGCCAGCAGTAAAACACTGCCCCATAGCAAGTGAAATCCTTAATGAGACACCAGAGAATCCCAGCAGTGCAGCAATGGGGGAGGGAAAGGTTCACCCTGAGATTGACCCCAAAGTTGAGAGTCTCTAGACAAACCCATTCAAAACCAGGCTTGTCTGAGCTCCATCATCTGGTCTCTATCCTGTTCCGGGCACGGATCCCCTTTGCCCACGCTGTGCGGCAGTGCCTGCTCTCTCTCCCTGGCCAGGTTCCTTGTGGGGCTTCGGAGGGGCTCAGGCTGCTGCATCTCCTGTACTCTGCCCACCCCAGCCTCTCAATGCAGCCTTTCTTCACTGCCTGCGGAAATCCACTTCCTCCAACTCCGCCAGCCTTACAAATAAAACCCTGGAGTAATTTTGGTCTGAGTATTTCGCTGCCTTCTCCTCCTGTGCTGAGCTGCCTTGCAAGCTGAGGGGACAGTGCGGGGCCGGGAGCGGTGCGAGCGCATAAAGCCCCGTCTGTCGGTCGCACACAGGCGGGCAGTGTGTCTGCTTGCAGAACCCCATGGCTGATTTGCCATGATTTGTTTCCCCGTGTTTGCCCAGGGCGAGGGGGAGAGGATGGACCCAACCCCACCCTGGCTGGACGGCTCCAGCTCTCCTGCACCCAGAATTAAGGCACAGCTCGGTTCTCTCCTCGGGGTGGTAGGTCTGTCTATATGGGGTAATCACCAACCCTGTGACCCCTGCCCAGCCCCATCACATCTTGCTATCGGTCTTCAATGCCATTTCTGCACATGCAAGGGCAGGCATGAAGCACTCACCTGCTTCAGCTGCCTTGGCCCCATCTCTCTGGGCAAAGGGAAGTGGGGACAATCCAAAGCACAGAGGCCCTTCCTCCTTCTTTTCCGCCAAGACCCTCTGGGTGGGCAGACACAGTTCTTGCTGCAGGGGTTTCCGTGGAGCTGCCTTGTGCTGATGCTGGTGCCTTCATTCCCATGACTCTCTGCAGGGCAGCTCTCATCAGGCTCAGGGCTGCTCAGGTCTGGGGCCATGTCCTGAGCCCTGCAGGGCTGCTTAGGGCAGGGACAGGGCACGTGCTCGCTCTGTGTGACCCAAGCTGCAGCATCCTTTGGGTCCCATGGCCCATGAAACCAGCAGCCAGCTGGAAGGTCCTGGGGGCTGCTCAGGGCTGGGCAGGTTTCCTGACGACCAGACTCCCCCCAGCTCATGCCACACTGCACGGGAGACCAGGGTCCCTGCTGATATTGGGCTGCTTATTAAGGCAACTGGCTAATTAATTTTCTCCTAATGACGTGAGCTTCCTCCACTGCAGCTGTGACTCCTGAGGTAAGCAGGGCCAGGGCTGGCTGATGCCAGAGCTCCCTGCTGTTGCTGTGTTATCAGGGTTACGCAGCCTCAGAGGAGGGTAGAATTCCCAGGCCTGGGGTGCTGTGCACGTCCCCAGCAGCCTCTGGGCAAAGGGGTCTTCATCAGGCTCAATCACTCCACCAAAGAACAAAGCAAACAGCGTGGGAGCTTCCTGGGCCCCTTCTTGATGAGCAGGGTGCTTTGTAGCTGCCTGTGGCCAGTAGAAAATAACTGGCTGGTGTGACAGTGGTGGCTGAGCAAGGCAACCTGCTGCCCCTTTTGCCCTGTCGCAGGAATTCAGAATAACCCCCTCGCCTCTAAATGGGGGATCAGTGATAGGGCTTCATGCACAATGGGGGAAACCAGCTTCTTGCATCTCTCCCCATGCTGGCTGGGGGGGGAAGGGCTCATGTGGTAGGGCTGGGCAGAGCATGCAACCCTGGGGTGCTGTGTCTTCGCAGGCAGGCACTCGGGCTGGCACTGCCCCGCTTCCCGGCTCAGGCTCCAGCACCGCTGCGTGCTCTGGGCATGTCTGTGCTGTTTTATGGCTTTTCCTAGTACTGAAGAACCTGTGCTTGGCATTTATGATGCTGTTTCCAGGGCTGATGTTCTCTGCTTTCGCAACTTTTGCTCTGCCTGGCTCTGCCACACCACCATCAGCTGGTCGTCCCCGTCCCAAATGCAGTGCCATCAAATGAGGCAGTTGCACGGGCACACTCCCAGCTCCCCTTTTTACTCCCCAGGGGTTCAAGCCTGAGGCCCAGCTTCTGCGGATGCCCCAGGGAAGCGTCCTCCTGCCTGCCCGGGCAGGTTGAGCACTGGGCTGTCCTTGCCCAACGCTGCGCTTGCTCAGTGCCCTATATCTAATCTGAGCCCCGTCTCGTGCTCGGCTCATGGCCACACTCCTATCGGGCTGGAAGGAGCTTCTCAGTCAGGAGACACGGGTTCTATTCCTGTCCCTTACCGCAGCCCTCGCTTTGCAGCGTGCCTGGCCTGGCTGCTTCCCAGGGCCATGCTGGGCGCTCGGCACCCTCAGTTCAGTGTGTGTGTGTCCCCCCAGTTTTGCTGCCTGTGCAACAGAGCCTGGCTCAGCTCACAGAGGCCGTGTGGGGTGCAGTGAATTAACTTGCTGCTGTGCAAGAGCTCCACTGTCGTCCCCAAGCGGGCTGGCAAGGTCCACTCTCCCTGCGCCCCACAACTGGACTCCAGAGTCGGTTCATCCTCTCTCATGTCTCGGAGATGGGACAGTCCTGGCCTCAGCCCTGGCAGGGAGAGCGCTGTAGCAAATGCAGCCCAGTGGCATCCTGCCTCCACCAAGGCCCCACAAGGTATCAAATCAGAGCTGAGTTTACAAAGCAGTTGCCCTTTGTAACACGTCTGCGTCGCTGAGGCTCACTTCATTGCGATGAGGGCATTCGCCCCTGGGTGCATCTGGCATCTACCTGAAGTACTCTAGAAATCATTTCTGCTACTTGGTATTTTTTCATTCCAGGCTTCGAGTTAAGGAGAAGAGGTCAGGCTCAGCTGGTGTCTCAGCAGCAACTACTCCAGTTCTGCTTTTAAATGAAATTAAGAGCCTTGGTTTTAAATCCCACTATATGGTTTTATTCACATTTATACTCAAGCTCTTTTTCCTTGAAGAGGCTATTTAATTACCGTTGGTTGGTAACCATAAAAATGTAATAAATGGCAACAAAAGATAATTTCTACATTTAATGGAGTACTTTGCTAAGCAATGGGATATCATATAATTGCTTAAATACATATAGGTTAAATCTTATGCTTTAACTTATGCTTATGCTTATACTTTTTAAATATTATATTAATTTTATATTTTACTAGATTGTTTGCAATGAGCTGTTACACTTAAATGGAAATTGAATTCAGTTAGTGCACAAAAATAGCATTTGGGTGCCTTTTGAATGAATCAGAGTAGTGGTTTGACATGCATTCTGTAGGAAGCTGATTTAAGTGAGATGCTATCTGCAGACAGTGACAGCCTGTGCTGGAGGATACATCTGCGCCGGGGAATCCTGCTCCCACGGCACTTCTGAGATGCTGGATGGATCCTTTCTTGTCTTTGTGCTCAGCTCTCACCTGGGTCTCTGTGGGCCTCTTCCAGCGGGGACTGTGGCCTGCAGCCCATCACCCTGCTCTCCCTCGAGCCCCAGCAGCCAGCCTGCCACTAGCGTCCTTACCTTAAGTGACTTTCTAAAATCCCTCTTAGGGTGAGATGTAGGAAACAAACTCAACTCCAGTCCCCTCGGGGGAGCTCAGGCTGCTGTTTCTGGCTGAGATGGGAAGGAGGCTGCAGAGGATGCTGCTGGGAATGGAACAGGAGGGTTGTGGCAAGAGCTTCTTCACAGGCTGGTCCAGTTGAGGCCCTGCGCTGTCTCACTGCGTTGCTTTTTTTCAGAGAAACAAATGGGCAGTGCGATGGCTGCTGCAGCAGAGGATGGAGGAGATGTCCTCGCTCTGCGTGGCTGCCCTGACATAGCAGCGATGCTCTGTGCTGGTTGTGCAAACCTTCCTCAGCCCCTCGCTTGGCCTCAACTCTGAAACTCGGGCAGGGAGCACAAAGCAGGAACAGCCCCATCTCCTGCAGAGCTGGCTTCCTTCACTCCTCTCTGCTATGGCATATTGATACCATGTCTGCTCCGGAGGGAGCTCGGGGAGGGAGCTCGGGTTGATGCAGGAAGGTCCCTCAGTGTTGTCACGCCGTGCTGGAGAGGGGCTGAAGCCACGGGCTGACGCTCAGAGCCCTCCCTTCCCTCATGGAGCGGGAAGCATTTCCCACCCTTGTCCAAGGCAGGGGCTTCGCGGCTGGCTGCATCTCTCCTCCCTTGGGGGCCGCTCTCTTCCTTCACCCCTCTCCTTTCCCAGACAGAGGTCACTACAGTCAGCACTGTCTGATGGGAGCTGCCACTCCAAATCTACCGGCCCTGACCTAATGTGGTCTGAGATCGCTGGTTCTCACCATGCGCAGGCTGAGCCTGGTGGTTAGCCCAGATGCGGGGCAGGAGCAGGGCTGTAGCCAGGGGGCCACCAGCCAGCTCTGCTTTAGCAGCATTGCAGCATAACCAAAGCAAACCCACCCTTGGTTCCTCTTCAGCAAATCAGAGATGCTCTTGCTTGCAGCTCGTCCTGCTTCTTCACTTGCAGTACAGTTGCTTTTTTATGGATCCAAGGGTGACTGCACCTTCACTAGACGTCTTGGGGTGTTGCAACTCTCTCAGGCCATGGAGGATCCCAGAGAAGGTGAAGCATCCACGCTAACTCCCTTTCCATCTGAGACAGGAGGGGCATGGTTCCCTCTTGTCTACGGGAGCTGATGAGGGCGATGCCTTAGGCAGTGCAGCCACAGCCTCCCTGGCACCCGGTGTAGGAAGCAGAGTTCCTCAAGGAAGATGCCAGAGTAACGAGCTCTGACCTGCGTCTCTATAAGTAACTGATAAACAGCTAAAAACATCATCGCTCAACAACAGGAGCAGCACCAATAGCACTGGAGCTGGGGATTTTCCAGCTTGTTGGGCACCAAAGATGAAGAGCAAACCACAGCGACTGGACCCTGGAGGTCCACAGCTGGTGTGGGGTTTGCTGGGTCTCATCCAGCACCGCCAGCCGCAGTGGCTTCGCAGCAGAGCTGTGCTCTCTCCCACTGTACTGCAGGGTTTGCACTGATGCTGGGTGGGAGTGGGTCACCTGTTTGGTGATAAAACTAGAGGGAAAAATGTTGTGGCATTGCAGCAGTGATACAGCAAATCTTAATGCAAGACCCTGTCAGGCAGTATTTTTATTTTAAAACAAAACCAAAGTAAACCTCATTCATTTTTGCACTCTTAACACCCACATGTTCACCAGCACCAAGTTGTACCCATCCAGTATTTCCTTAGGTGCTTTGCTTGCTTGGCTTTGGATGTGCCCTTACCCCTAGGAGCTGACAGAGAGTGATGGAGATCTTTTGTTTGTCTGTCCCTGAGTGATAAGGATTTACTCAACTGCCCTTTTTCTTCTTCCCCATTTTAAGGCTTTTGCCTTGATCTCTATCTTCCCACATCATCTCTTAATGGTTTGAGCCTTTGTGTTAGACTCTCTAGACTCTCTGTTTTTTTCAGGCTCTCCTTTGTTTCCTGAGCTGGGTGTGCTGTGATGACCTGCTAATCCAGGTGCCATCAACACCTGCCGTGCTCAAAGGCCACTGAGTGTGTGCCCTCCTGCCCCAGGTGTTTGCCTTCCCACTCCATACCTGCCAATTTTAACATTCTGCAATTCGCAATTCTCTAAAAAACAGGTTTTACACACCACAGTGCTGTGTTACACCAGATGTGGTGTGGCTGCTGCTACAGCACAAGCCTTTCTGCAGTGGTCCTGCCATGTTCCTGTGGGATGTGGAGCTGGAGCAGCCCTTCTGCCTGGGCATCACTTTCCTTGGCAGTCATGGACACGGGGCAATTCTGCGGGAAGGAGCCGTGTGGCTACTTATGGAGAGAAGAGCTTAGGGAAATACTGCTTCCACTTGCAGACAGCGAGGAGCTGTGTGTGCAGCCCATCCTTATTTGCAGGGTGGGGGGAACTGCTTGTCCGCACAAACCCTCCTTGCCCCACAGCACCTCTGGGCAGGGATGCCAGGTCCTGACATTGTGGGGAGCTGCCCTGGTGCCTAGGGCCCAGGCTCATCCACCTTCCTCATGGCTTTCCTTCCCAAGTCAGAAACTGGCACGACAGTTTCAGAGGTGCTTGAGCCTTCGTGCAAGACAGTTCTCCCCAAATCTTTCCTCTGCATCGCCCCAGTCACAGCTTGGCACCCCATGGGAGGCTGTCTCAGGCACAGACCAGCTATTCAAAGCAGCACGTAGCCAGGCTCGCCGCTGGCCGGGCACCTGGCCACCACCTTTCCTGTTTACCCCGTGGTGACACTGCAGCTCTGTGTGCATCTCTTGCTGTGTAAGAGCAGGTAGTCGGATGTTTACAGAGACAGAATCTGCCAATGCCCAGCTGGGATTCTTCAGCATTGCCCAGCATAAGATCTGGACCTGCTGGGATGTCACCCAGCGGGCAAGTGCACTGAATAGCAATGGAAATGTTGCACGAAGAGCTGTGAGCTTTGGTGCCTGATTCTGGGAAATGCAGTGCTCGGTTCTTTCCCTTCCAGGTGTTACTGGTGTAAGTGTATCCTACGCCTTAGCTCTGTTTCAGAGAGCAGCTTGCTTTGTTTAGAGCCACATTTTGGCCACGGACAGCTGGATCCAGGCGAGGCCTAAGGCAGCATCACTTATGCCTTTGGTCTTCACGTTTAAGTTCCTCCAACTGGGGCTTCCCTCGAGGCTTTGTTCTCCAAATGCGCTGAGCAGGGTTATGCTGCCTGCTTGTGCATCCCTCACGGGAGCCCTCCTGGGATTGGGGCCCCGGGCTGGGGAAGCACAGCTCTGTCAGGCGGCTTCGAGGTTTTGAATTCTCCAGCTGGTCAGAGTACTGTGAAGGTCTCCTAAGGGACATGTATTGTGTCTTTTTTTAGGGCCTGCTAAGTGCTGTAGCTGGAGCAGAGCTCTGATAACTGTTCTGAAGAGCTTTTAGAAACTACTGAAATTTCCCCTAAGCCTTAGTACAAGAGTGGGCTGCTTTGTTCATGGATGAATGTTTCTTGGTTACAGCATCTGCCTTGGATGCTTCTCCACTGTGGAGAGAGTGGGCACGAAGAAAGATTTTCTTCAGTACCTTGATTTTTTTCTGTAGTTGGCGCGTCACACCTCTGTGGCTTGGGTAGAAACTTGAACAGAAATCATCAAAATATTGACCATGCGATATTTTTAAATTGTCTGGAGAGGCCATCCTGATTTGGCTACATTTCTCTGTTTTCTTCCTCTTCATATCCTAAAAAATCCTCACAGGATCCATGTTTATGAATGGGCAGTATAAGAGCCTTGTGGTTTTCCTCCTCCCATATGCTGTCACATCATGTAGCAGCTGTGGATCCAGGGGGGATTCTTTCTCACTGCAGGTCCCAGTAAGGGAAACTGGCCCTGTTTGCTGTAGTGGGAGGCTGAGTAATTCCCCATTTCTATGACAACAGTCACACTTTATGGTGGTGATGGGTTCATAAATAACTCATGGAGGTGGCTCACAAACTACACCACCAGCTCTGTTAGCTGTAGTACTCTCTTGCTCATTTTGCCTTTCACTCTAACAGCAAGCCCACACTACTACTAAGATAACTAGCAATATACACTTTACCCTTGCCAGCCACAAACTTTTTACATATTACTTTTCTACACTTTATTTGGCCAGGGAAGATAAGAGGACCTACTTCCACTTTTTTCCCCACTTGTATTTTTTCTGCACCACTTCCGACTCTCTCTCAGTGAACCAAGGAATACTTACCTAAGTTTCTCACAGAATCATGTTTCAGGTGCTACTTTTAAAAAACCCCAAATCCTCTAAAAGGTTTAGAAAGTGCTCCAGGGTAGGAGGGTTAATGATGCTGATCCCACAGAACAAGAGCACAGGGCTTGAGGGAGAGGAAGGTAAAGACAGGTCCCCTGTAGCCTCAGAGAGGCCAGGAGGACTGAGAAGTTATTTGATCCCCTTCCCTAATTGTGAACCTGTGCTGGATTTGGAGTTAAGGTGATGGAGAGGTTCAATTTCTGGCCTCCCACCCTGTTTCTCTTCTCAGTGCGGGATCTCTGACAAACTTCTTGGTATTTCTTCCGTAGGAGAGGGACAGAAGACAGCAAAGACCTTGGTGACGCCTTCACCTTATCTTAGCACAGTGCTAACCTCGCATCAGCCAGAGGAAGCCTCTGACTTCAGTCCAGTGACTACTGCCATTCCCAAGACAAGCCTGGAGAAAAACTTGACTGCTGCAGTACTCAATGCCACTGAAGCCCATGCTATGGAGGAGGGGGATCCCTACAGCCCTCCCAACCCCATGGCAGGCACTGAGGCAGAGAGACTGCAGGCTTCCACCACAGCCAGCCCCAGGAACATCACAGTTACACAACGTGAGCACCACAATTTGAGCTTGTCAGTCAACAGCAGCACTGAAAGCCCCTCCCCTGCCCCAACTGCCAGTACTCTGGAAGAAAACCAGCCCATCCATGAAGTCACAGAGCCTTTCAGCACAACTGAAGAAACAGATGACGTCAGCAGTGCGACGCCCACGCTTCCTCTGAACAGTGTGCCAGGTGAGGTTTTGCCTCTACTGCCTGTGCAGAAAGGCCTGTCCCAAGGGTGCACAACCTGGAAGCTTCTGTGAACGCTCATGGGAATTGCAGAGGGGGAAAAAAAGGAGAATGTACCACTAAGCATGGTCAGTTCAGTGGAACTGACTTGCAGAGGTGCTGTTATTTGAGCATACTCTTTGCAAACCCTATTAATTATGGTATTAATTGTACTGGCTGCAATGAAGACATTGATTCTGTGCAGGGAAGTCTATATATCTCATCCAAAACA
>NW_009732733.1:7871-17526 GCF_000703405.1 Apaloderma vittatum | reverse complement strand
GCAGTGCTGCCCAGCTGGGCTCTTCCTGCACCAGGGCTGGGGGTTTGAAAGGAGCTTTCCCTGCTGCCTGCAGAACAGGCCAGCCCACTCCACCTTAACACAAAGCATGGAGATGGGCAGGCACAAGCATCAGCCCATCCATCCCTGGGCAACCATGGGAACCCCTACCCTACCTTAAGATCCCTCTGGGCAGTGTGGGGACTGGCTGTAGGGCCTGTGATCCCACCTTGGGGTCAGCCAGGCTGCTGTTCTTTGACGCATGGACATATCCTCAAGGGCAGCCCCCCATGTCCTCCTCATAAGGGGGGATGAGAGACCTTTGCCAGTTTCTTGCTCTGGGGTGACCCTCAGATCTGTGCAGAGCTGTTTGAGGCTTCTCTGCTTGTCCTTTGTCCCCAGAAAACAGGACTTGTGGGCCCAGCTGAGGTTGGCAGCCACTGCAGATTGGCATATATGAAAACCAAGATGACTTTCTAAGTCCTGTGGCTTATATTGTGGCTGCACTACAGGACCTGCTTGTTTTCTAAAAGACTGTCAATAAGCTACTTTTCCTAGAGTTCCTGCAGTCTTCCTTATAGCCTTGTTTCCATCTCATCCAGTCCCACGGAGCAGTGCGCTTGCACTTCATCCTTTGAAATAACTGCTCGTTCCTATTTTGCAGCAACAGCTAACAGCTCTCAGATGGGGCCCTTCAATGGGCAAACCATGAGCCCCACAGCAGCAAGGTCTGAAACCAGGCCAGGAACGAGCCCTGTAGGCACCACAGAGGAGACCACCATGGAGCCCGGAATCTTCTCTGCTCCCAACTCCACCGTGGGGAGCACATCTTCTGCTATCACCTCCAGTACTGTGACAGTGAGACCCCGTGTGACCAGCACAGCTGCCATCCCCACCAGCACATCTACACTGGAGCAGCCGTTACAGCCCAAGCACGAGAAAGCTTCTGTAGTGGATGTTGGTGATGACGAAAATCCAGGTAAATGCTCTGCTTTTGTCCCTGCTCTCACAAAACATGGCAAAGGGTTGGGGCTACCTCAGACTACTTCTTGGTTGTACTGAGCAGAACCAGAAAGGACAAGGCTTTGCTACTCCAGCCCTTGAAGGCTCTCCTTTGGCCTCATTCCCTTGGTATCCTTGCAGAGCTACCCAGGTCTCCTTTGGCTGATACAACGAGGGCTGATCCCTTGGTAATCACCGTGATCTCTGTCTTCATTATCATGGTGGGCATCCTAGGCCTGGTGGGCTTCTTGAGATACCGCCAGCACAACAGCCGCATGGAGTTCCGGCGCCTGCAGGACCTGCCCATGGTGAGTAATGCCTTCAGCTCAGCCTGGCGTGGTCTGGCTTGCTCCTGGCTGCTTTGCAGTTCCCCTTCTACTACATTAGCAATGCTTTGGGTATTCACAGCAGCAAGAATGCTGACCACAACTCCTGTTCCCTCTTAGGTCTCTCTCCTTCCATCCAGGGTTTGAATCAAGACAGCAAGTCTCAAGGCTGGCCACTAAGGAAGCTGTCTGCCTTCCTCTCTTTCTGCAGGGGAATGCTAAGAGGTTAAATAGAAAGAGGAAGGGGAGCTCCATCTGAATTTCCCCTAAAATGACACCTTCCAGCCTCTCCTCCTCTATTCTGATATATTTGGTTTGTGACTGTGACAAAGCAGATTCTGTGCTCTGTTCTGGGGAGATTGTCTGTCTGCTTTTGACACTGTGGATATTAAAAGATATGAGGGTTTTAGAAGCTGGGGAAGCTGCAACTAACTCACTGCACTTTCTGGGACAGAGGAGTACTCATTCTCCTCTGCAGCTAGCAAGCAAGCTGATGCTGTTGCAAGATGAATGGAGTTTTCCATAGCCATAGTTTTCCACGTGCCCGCAGCAGGCAGGCTCTACCTACATACATGTCTCCTCTCCAAAAGCTGCAGCAGAAGACAGAGTGACAGCAGGGAGAGTGACAGCTCAAAGATTCAGGAGTTGCACAAGGACAGCATTTAGGTGGATTGCTGGGCAGATGGCCACACTGTGACAGTGTGGATGCGAAGGCTGTGCTGCCTGCACAGCACCCTTCCAGGCTTGGACTGTGTGCCACTGCGCAGCCATGTCATTAAAGCATGCTGTTCTCTGCTTCTAGGATGACATGATGGAGGACACCCCTCTCTCACTCTACAGCTACTAGGCAACCAGGCTGTGCTCTGCCTGGTCAGATGAACTTCCCAGAGGAGAAGGCCTTGAGGACTCGGTCCCAGACGATCTGCTGAGGAATGAGGGGCTGAGATTTGCACACAACTGAACGATCCTTTTGAGATGGCTTTTGGTTTTAGACATTATAAATAGTTCAATGTTGAAGTTTTTATGCTGGGAATCAGAACCCAAGTCTGGCCCTTTCCTCCAGGCTCTCCTTGAAACAACGCCCTGAAGAGGTGCCTCCTCCTTTTAGTGTGGTGACCAATTAGTCAAGACAACCTTTGCCATCACGTTCTGCATGGATCTCTTCTGACCATATTGGCAGCGGCTGCTTTTAAAGGAGGTGGGCAAGTGATCCATACAAGAGCTTTTAACAATGGTGGTGTCAGCACAGTGCTAGCAAAGGAGACTGCTGTTTTTGGAGGGAGCTGAGGATGTGGAAATCAATTCTTTTGGGCTCCCTCTTGTTCTGTGTTTTTAAGATTGTTTGGTTTGGGTTTTTTTCTTGCACTTTTTTAATTCCCATTTCAGCTTTAGTCCTGGGGTTGGCACTGCTCATCCTGAAACACCTACCAGGAAGATGACAGACTGCTCTGCTTTCTTCCTACATGCATACCTTTTCTCCTTAACCAGTTCTGTGGCCACTGGAGAAGTGCCCTTGCTACTTGATGTTGCTTTGAAGTTGCTGGGAGGAAAGTGAATATAATTTTAGCTTAACAGAGCTTGATAGGGCTCAGCCTATTGCCAATTAGACACACTAATTTGGTCTCACCAAAATTAGGAAGCTGTGTCTCCCATACTTGATGCTTTCAGCATATGTGTAAACCTCTTGCCCAGGCTCATTAAACGCTTTTTTAGTCCATTTCCCTGCCTGGACTGACACATGCCTTTCTTCAGGTACCTCCCACTTTGCTGCTAGCACCTGGTTGCTGACAGTTGTTGTACAAAACTAGTGCTGCACTCTCGCTCCTCTGCTATGCAAGGTCAAAGCTCCTTTACCTTCTAATATTGGTCTTAGAGCCAGTTGTCTTGTCATGAGGACAGATCCTGGATGTAGGTGCCTTCCTTTCCTTTCTAGGTATTAGGCTGATTAGATTCTGCATTTTTGCCTCAAAATATCACTGCTGTAGACTGTGTCCAAGAGTCTTGAGGCCTCAAGGAAACACAAGGACCAGAGCCTCTGAGTGTTAAGTCTGAGGATCTTTTGGTGCCCTTGCCTCGGAAAGACTGAAGTGTGCATGACATGAAAGTCTTCGTGTAAATAAGACGCACTCCCGTTTTCTAATTCAGACTTGACTGCAGGTAAAAAGAAGCACCTGCCTTCTCTAGAGTGTTTGATTTTTGACTAAGCAAGTTGCTCCCTCAGGATACAGCAAGGGCTAGAGATTATCGATCACATCACTCTGACAAGCCTCAATCTCTCCTTTCAGTAGCAACACTCACCGACCCCACAAAGGACAGATACTTGGCCTCACTAGCAAAAGTCCCTTTTTATTCCAGCGCTGTTATTGCTTGTCTTAGCAGGAAAAGGGGAATTTTTCCGTCAGTAGGGTTCAAATGATCTGGAAAGCCCAAAGATGGAAGAGAACTGGTCTCGGTCAAATAGATGACCTGGGACGGCAGCAGTTCCTCCTTCTACTTCCGAAGTGGCTGACAAATGGTGGCAGTGCAGTTTGGGTTCAGCTGTTGGCTCTGGCCTTGCATCTGTTAATTGTAAGGATGCCCAGTAAAATAGGGAAGAAGGGTTGGTTCTCCCCTACTATTATTGCATGAAAACTGAAGGGCAATTGTCACAACTCCAAAGCTTTTGTATCAGGCATTGTCTGCACTGAGCGATCTCCCTAGCTACAGACTTGTTTCCCTTGCCGGAGGGCAGGGTGCTACTGGTTTTTGGCACAAAGAGAAGCAAGTTAGTCGTGGAAAACAGAACTCCATCCTGGCTGGAACTGGTGCGGGCTGGCATAGCTGGAAGGTGTTTCTACACACAACCGAAAGGGCAAGGGCTGGTTGTTCTGGTTTCCCATGCATCACTGTCCAGGGGAAAGGGGTGAGGAAGAAAACTCACCCAACACCAAAGTGCAACTTTCTTTGTAAAATATATTAATAGTGGATTTTTTTTTCTGCAATAAAGTTACAAATGCCAAAGGTGTCCCGAACCTTCTATGTTTTTTTGCAAACATCGAACTGAAAAGCTTTTGTAGATCACAGTGAATCTGTGATAGATAACCAGCAGCAGTTTGGGGTAGGAAGACTCACAGAGCTGATACTAGTGAAAATGCCAGGCAGCTATAAACAACAGTTCTGAGAGTTCAGAAGGACACCACCCCCTGCTTGTGTTGCTTCTTGTCAGGGTCATTCCCTGTCTGGCTGACTGAGATTAATTTCTGTACGGTCAAGTCAGATGAAATCTGTTTTAGAGAACCACACTAGACGAAATAATCTAACATACACCTTTAGACTGTCTGCCTTTGCCTCTGACTGAAGATATCTGTTGTCAGCTGTAACCCTGAACTCTATTTACAGAAATATCCTGAAAGCCAGCCTAACCCAAATGTAAGTAGCATCATCTGTTGCGCTTCTTTCTGTAGTACAGAAGACAAAGCAAACTGAAAGGCACCTACTTCTTTTTGTTTAGCTCTATAGCTGTTTTGAACTCTTCCCTTTGGAGCTGAGACCCACAGGGAGGTAAGTGCTCATGGTTTGTTTCAAAAGCCCAGCTCTTGCCGCAGAGTCTCTCCTGAGCTGTTACAATACTTGTTCAAAATCATCCAGACTATGTTACAAGATATTCTACCGCAAAAGCAAAATATGGTGAGTGAAACTACTTGGTCATTGGATTTATGCTGTTTTTGAAAGAGTTCCCGCAACAAATCTAGAAAAGCAAATCCCTGGAAGATCTAGAGCAAGGGGCAAGCAAACACACATCTTAACCTAGTGAAGTGCTTGCTGAGTAATCTGAAGGCTTAGGGGTGAACTCTAAACCCTGCAGAGATTTCAGTCCTGTCCCAGCGTAAAACCATACACAACAGAAGAACAAAGTAACGGAACAGGCGTGCCACAACTAAGCCAGTCTTCTCAGGTCTGAAGTCAGCATTATTCTGGAGCTTTATGTCAGAGTTTCCTCTGTTCTGCCTTCTTACCACCAAGCCCACTCCGAGCTGATTCATTCTTTGCAAGACAAACTGCTGAGCTGCTTTGTTCGAGAGGTAGCACAGAGCAGATCTGTGTTAGCTGGAGGGGCAGCAGCAGGACAGGCTTGTGCAGGCAGCCACGAAGCTTACGGCCTTTGCCCAGCCAAGTCCTGACCTCCCAGGCAGGTGATGCAATCTCTGAGGTGGCCAGGTTTGGAGGTGGACCATGGACCAGTTGTGTGGGCTTCGTCTTACCCAATGCAGCAAAGCAAAATGACAGAACCAGGAAACAACTGCTGCCAATTTCTTTATGTCCCTCTGAGCAGAGCTTTTGCTTTTGATGAGGCTTGGTTTTAATGCCTCCTAGGCTAAGGCACAATTGTATTATTAATTAGCAAGAATCAATCAAATCATTTACGTTTCAAGCTAAATAGAAGGGAAAGAAACCCAGATTTAAAAAAAAAAAAAAAACACAACCCCAAAACAACCTAGACTTTGAGACCCACCTGCCTTCTCTGTCCTTACCTCCTCTTCTTTCCAGACTCATGTTTTGAAGGGAAGGGGATTTGAGCTGCTGAAAAGTGACAGGCTTAGAGCTGCTATGCCAAGGGCAGAGCTACCTGTTCTACATGCCAGTTCTCTGCCCACTCAGTTGTCCTTCATGGCTCAGTGCCCGTAGTGTAGCTTTGGACACTATATCTTTTCACCATCGTGTCACACTGCAAGCCTGTAAATAAGGCAACAGTCAGTGTTCAGAGACAGATAAACCACCAGGAGACGTGCTGGAGCAGACAAGGCAGAATGTGGATCTTGGAAGACCAACATCCCCAGGAGGTTCTCCCATGGATAATAGTCCCCTGTGCTTGCTACCACTTAAAGCAGAATGAAAAAGGCCTTGCACTGATGTGGGGAGCAGGAGTGCAGAAGCAAGCCAGGGAGGGAGAGCAGTAAACTTAAAGTAATTAAGGCTATGAAATTATGCATAACCTGGGAAGCTTTTAGTAGCCAGTGCTCTCATTCTCGAGGGAGAACACAAAATGCCTACTGTCATTTCCCAGACACCCAGGAAGGAAACAGGAGGCTGTGCACCTCCGCATTATCTATATTCGATTTTCTATTACTATATTCAATTCAGTATAAATGTGGATTTGTCATGGGGGAAGGGGAAGAGTTTTTCTAACATCTCCTGAGCCTCTGCCAGAAATGCTCCCATCTACCTGCTACCTCTGCTTCAGAAGAGCAGAAGTAAGAGAGGGATCTTCTCTCCAATCCTCCCTTCCATCCCCCACAAAGAAAAAAAAAAATCAAGCGTTTCCTGTCCATAAAACAGCCAACTCCGTGGTCCTATTGATACGTAGCTAAGTGACAAGCAAAACTGGAAGGCCATGACTGCTAATACAAAATTCTCCATCAGTATTAGGGCCCTAAAACTGTTTGTGGTTGTGTGGGGTTTTTTTAATTCCCCAGAACTTTGTAAGGTAATGAAGGTCTTCAGGCTTTCCCATCCAACCACATTTGAATGTAAACTCTTCCCCAGTCTGATGCTACAGAGGACATGTTTCCTCACAGATCTGAGAATACTCAACCTTCACCCAAAGCAAAACTGCAGTCTCAGAAGATAAAGCACTTAAACCTGCCCAGAAGACAATCTTCTAATTGTGGCTGGTGATACAAACTAGATCCCCCTGGTAGTAGTGATACAAACCAGATCCCCTAGCATAGCTGATTCCACAATATTAGTAAGCTTTTCTAGGAAATCATTAACTATTGCATGAAGGAAGCACAGATAGGGTGCTAGACAGTGTCAAACTTGGTAGATTTGTGCATTTTAAAGACAAAGGGATTGATGTATTCATCTGCTTGAAAGGCTGCACAAACTTCCTTGTGCTTATTCCCACTTCCTGTCTAATAAATAAACTTGAAAGACATATTCAGCACAGGTCTGCTTCATGTGCACCAACAGTTTAACAATGGTTAGCCTCAGTTCCTCTGCGATATTTTTTCATCTGAAAGACCTGCCAGCCAAATAACCCCCTGAACCACAAAACCAGCTTGATCTTGATCAGATGGACAGTGGTCACAGCTGCAAGAAAATAAGGATGTGTTTGTTCCTACTGTTCAGCTCCCTCTCTGCTTACAGGTAGACCTAATCCGCCACTCACAGTTCAAAAAAAAAAAGAGCTAAATAAGTTACCAGAGGTATCCTCCCAGTCATAAAACAGGTCTCCCTGTGATGAACTGCCCAGAATTAATATATCCCTGCAGCAGAAGCCTTTTGCTGGCACTCTTTGAACTACAATGGAACATCTGTTGACAATCTCCCGCAGGGTAACTTCTCCCCTCCCCGGTTTTAATCCTCTCTCCTTCAGAAGTATTTTTGCTCTGAAATTAGACACATCAGTTACCACAGGATGACTCCCACAAGTATAAGAGTGCTTCCTTTCACATTGGTCTTTCTCGGGAGCTGTAGAAAGAGGGATGAGCGGTCAGCCCCATTCAGTATTTTCTTAAAAAATTGCTGTTATGTCTGAATTCCAGAAGCTTTCAATGATAAATTACAGGTTCGAACGAGACAAGGTTTATGTCTTCTGGAACGTGCCTTTCAGCCGATTTAGTCACTCGTTTGATTCTGACTGAGAGGGGTTTTACTGGGAACAACTGCAAAATTAGGAAAGTTTTCCTCTGTGTTAATCCTGGCTGTGCCTTCTGATTGCAGAGGCAGATCAAGCCAATTACATGATCATTGCTTCAATTTCCCTACTGAGAAGCTTTTCACCTACTTTTTTTAAAAGGACCTGAATATTTGCAGGTGGAAGGCAATCATGCACAATACAATTTGCGACTGGCTAGCAGGAACAGAATCCATTTCCAAAAAGGGCTGAGAGAAGCACTGGGAAGACAGCTCCCTTTGTTTCACAGAGTCTAACCTGGTGGCCCACGCTGCGTGATGGGAATCAGTCACTTGCCCCATCTTGCTCAGTCTGTTTCCTGGATGCATCAAGTCACTTTTCAGCTCAGATTCAGTCAGATCCAAGCCACTCAAGGAGGCTTTTATATCCTGACCATGATCTGCCAGAGGCTGTTCGCACATTCACGTCCACTTTAAAAAGTTGAGCTCTGGGAAGCAGCTGTTCACTGGAGAGAGAAAATTAACTGATTCACTTCAAAGCAAAAGCTACAGTTCATGCAAGTGAATGAGATGAAGGTCGCAGGAGCAACCTCTGCCACTGTGTCCTGTCTTGATCTGTGCTCAAGCCTCCATCTGATGACTCCTACTGCTACTTGCAGCACCACCAGTCCCTGCCTGCTTCTCAAACCAGTCCATGCTCTGCTGGGCTCCCTTTACAGCGTGCCTGAGTCTGTGCCACATCCCTAAATGGCACAACCCAAGCCCAGCTATATATCTCAGAGCTTTAGCTGGCCAACAGTTTACACAATATCCGACACAACCCAAAACTTGCAGGGAGAAAAAAAAATGAAGGCATTAGTAGAGACAACATGCAAAATTCTCTCAATTTGTTCTGCTCTGCCAAGTGAGAGCTCAGAAGACAGGATTGCACATCCCATCCCACAGGAAAGGGTTGAAGCAAAGGGCTGCAGCTGGGGATTCTCTGACCTTGGAGGAAATCCCCCACTGCAGACAAGCACCACAACACCTCTTCCTCTGCAAGACAGTTGGCAACTGCAAAAGCTGGGTGACACATGACAAATCAGGCCCTCCATCAGCGTCTGTCACCTGGGATGAAAGAACGGAATACACAGAGCGATGCTGTAAAAGGTATAAGGTGTAGGTCTAAGCAAGAGAACATGAGACGACAGCCAACAGGTCAGGTCTCAGGTAGAGTGTGGGACTGGGCAGGTCTGTGAATAACTTATCAAAATGGCTGTTTCTCTCCCTTAAATTTCCTCCTTTGGGTCAGCCCCACACTTCAGAGCTTCCATTTCTGGTCAATCCAGGTAACAAACAAGTCAAGGAGAGTTTGCCCACCCGGGGAAGCCAATATCCTTTCCATCTTTTACTTATTCCCTACAGTAAAGAGTGCAACTTTTAGTTAACATCAAAGGTCAGGCAGCTTTAGCTCAGGCAGCCTGTCAGAGAGGTCACTGCTGAGGTCATCCACTCCAGCTATTTCTAGCCTCTTCTCCAGCGCTGCTCTCCTCCAGCTCAGAACACAGCATGGAGATATTGCAATCTACACCAACAGAAAGAGGAATTAGCCTTCCCCAGATTCCGTACCCAAATGCCAGCCCTACGAACAAACGGCAGCCTATGTTTAGCCTCTCCAGCACCCCTGGTTCAGTGTGGACTGCAGTGCATGTCAAACTCTAATAAAAAACATTCTC
>NW_009732733.1:0-7840 GCF_000703405.1 Apaloderma vittatum | reverse complement strand
TGCTGAAACAGAGAAATACCAAAAAGCATCCACACAAGCCATGTAAGATCAAACAAAAATAGGTGCCTGTGTAAGTGAATCGTGATTCTGAGTGTCCTAGCTAGCTGTCAACACAGCTACTGGGTGCCCCTACTATAATACTGGCCAGGGACTCTGACTCTGCTATGATATAAATATTTACTATTAACACTAAACAACAAGCAACTAGCTTCTTCTTATTAAATGAGGGCTACCGCGTAAGCATTTGATCAGTAAAGTTCTACTTAAGAGTCCTTACCTGGCATGGGCCTCAGAATAAATGTAAAGGAGAAAAACTTAACCCTTTGATGGGACATGAAGGCTCCCTAGGCATTGTCCTAACAACAACCTGACATGTTACAACTGCATCTAAAAAGCAGTTAATTGTAGCGGGTTTGCTAGTAAATTCTGAATCAGCAGGATTAGTAAACTGGAAAAACAGAACACAGGGCAGTTTAATATGCCTTACAGCCCCCATTCACAAGAATTTTAACCATCTTACTAAAGTAGGGCATGAATTTTTTCTCTTAAAGCAACATTAGCCCTTTGTTCCTGATTTCCTTTAATGTGAAGTGTTAATGCAAACACAAGGAGGGGTTTATATCCTAAAAGCATGGCATAAATCCAGAAGGATAAAGAGGCTGAGAGACAAACCTTCTTGAAGTGAGCAATCTTCACCTTCCTAATCTCACTGGCTGTGTGTCAGCACCAAAACAAAAATGGAGCCACATTAAAAAGCGGTATCTTGGCACTGTCAAAGGAAGTGATAAGTATCATAATTGGCCCTCACATGCAGCTTTACTTTACCCTGACACTAGACGGGGAGGGAGGATGAAAGAGCAGACAGGCACACACATGTTACCTCTGTCCTGGCAGAGCAACAGCACTCTTAGATCAAAGTTTTAACTGTAGCCCAAGTGCTAGCCCACTACTCCGAATCGTACTGCCTTCCTGCCTTTAGGCACCTAATACTCAGGCCTACCAGTAAAACTGGGCACAGCAAGTGCCTCTAACTAAGTTATCAGTATGACCTTTGGAAAACCCTCTGTTCATAAATAGGTTCTGCAGACCTCTGTTGTCTGCATGACTGTGGAAAACCCCACTGGGTTCTTCAGATCCTGAGGGTGCAAGAACCAACCACACTTACCTTCAGACACCTTGGTCTCTGTGGCGCTGGAAAGCTCATTGGAGCTGAAGTCTCTGAGGTGGAAACCTCACCCAAAGCTGGAGAAAACCACTCTGCCTCTCTTAGCAAGTTCTTGCTTCTCTCTAAAAGAAATAAAGCAAGCAGCAGATTAGGTCAGAAGTTCAAGGATGAACTGGCTGAGCCTAAGCTTCCACTGTCTACCTTTTGTGACACCTCTTACCACATGGTGAAACTGCTGATTTATACTTATGCTTGCATGGGTACAAGCAGTGGCGTAAGGCAGCAGAAAACGTTTCCTGATACACAAAGCTAGGCTGGAAAACATTGGCAAAAATATTCAGTCTCTAGGCTGGAAAACATTGGCAAAAATATTCAGTCACTGGATTTCATCTGTCTTTGACACCAATGGCTCCAACCAACTCCAAATCATGCAGGTTTAAAACACAAAGAATTGGCCAGCTCATTTCTGCTCAAAGACACAGTCACAATGCCAACCCTGCCAATACAGGGGTCAGTTAGTTTTGGAAAGGGACAACAGGACAACTGACCTGACCATGAGATCTCTAAATCAAAGGGAGGCTAGAACACCATGTCTTACGGTGTTAGTAACATTGGAGTAAGTGTGGAATACTTCCTACCATCTCTGTCTTTCCCTGCAGGCTCAGTGGATGACTTGTCCTTCAAGAACAGACTTTTCACTTGATCTCTCAGGTCTGAGACTGTAGATCTGATTGAAGCAAAAGGATAACACTGACAGTCCCTTAAGCTCAGCAATGCCTTCTAGAACAATTATTGGGGGTGGGAATGGGGTGGGAACCGCTTTGACAAAGTCGTGCCTCGTAGCAGCAGAAAGCAGTTGTGCTGAGCAATTCAGTTGTGTTTTCAGCAGATGAACGGTCTGGCAGCAGAACCTCTGCCTCCCCACCTAGCCCTGTTCACATTGTTAGCTCAGTTGTGCCAGCACAATTTTTTCCTGCAGCAGCACTGTGAAGCACACCACTTTAGGGGAAAAAAACAAAGAAAACAAAACAATGACGCACTTGTTAGAACCAGCTCGGCTCCCTGATCGGATTTACAGCACGCCAACAATTGCAGCAGCACAAACTCAGGAGGCAACGTGCTGTGAGGCCAGTGCAGGAAAAAGCAGAGGAGTGGGCACATTTTAAGCTGATGTTAACAGCACAGACACATCTTATGAAATCACAGCTTGACAATAGATGGGAGAGTGACATAATAAGGGGAGGCCTTAGGCTTTTACAGAAAGAATAGGGAATCAATATTTAATTACAGGAGAACTGCAATGAAGTTCCAGTATTGAAAACATCTCGCCAAGCTGATACAATATCCTTTATCAAAGAAAACCTAATAATAGAGCTGCATTGATCTCCACACTGGATGTCCACCAATACTTCTCCACTAATAAAGACAGACACTAATATGCTTATCCTCAAGAGGGACAAAGATCAGAAAAACAGACAAGGACTTAAGAATTCTTTAACTCTATTTCACTTACCAAATAGCCATGAGTTTTCAAACGATTTGTGCGACTCTCTCTCCTGGGTTTCTACCTAATGCATAACTTTTGAAAATGTTCTTTGACAGGGTCAGAAACAGGTTTCAAGAGCTGTGGATGGAAAGCAGAAGGAAAGTCCCTTATAAGCAGTACAACGTTGTGTCTTGTTGATACGTATTTGCTGTTCTGGAGAACAAAGAGAATGGAAAATCCTTTCCGTATGAATACTTTATGATGACACCAAATCACACGGTAGCTCCTGTGACATTAGCCTGAGGGAGATGAATGGGAGTGTTGTGTTTTTTCTAATAATAAAAAATATCAACAAAACCATACCTGGGACACAGATACCTGAGGGAGGCATTGCTGCCTTCCCTCAGAGGAGCGATGCATATTCTCTGGATGCTGTTTTACTGTAGCCCAAAGCTGTATGGGGAAGTGAATGCTGGGAACAGTGACATGAATCCTCAGCTAAACCTGTGACAGTCAGGACATCTGGCAGCTGTCTGAGGGCAGCTGGGGTCGGTCAGAGGATACAATTAAGCAGAGCCAGAAAGACCTAAGGATCCTCAAAAAGGAAGCTGTGATGTCACTCATTTCTCTCCAGGGAGCAGGTCAGAGCCCTCAGCTAGGGGTGGGGGGAAAGCGAGGGCCAAGCTAGCAGAGGTTAGAGGCACAAGCAAAGCTAGTTCCCACCAGCTGAGTATGGCGAGAAAGGAAAGTGAGGGTGGCTGGGGAAACTGGAAAAGAAGTACAGCTTAGGCAATTCAAATAAGCACCTCTTTTTGGAGGCTCCCATTACTATTTCCAGTGATTTCAGCAAAACCCAAGTAAGCTACTGGCCAACTAGCAACCAGGAGAGAACATGGAGTCCATCACTGCCCTGACAGACAGCTGGGGTAGGAGGCAGCAACACCCCTGACTAAACAAGGTGGATGAGATGGCTCAGAGAAGCCATGAGCTAACTCAGACCCTGCCAGCTCGGTTCCAAGGACAGCTGGGAAGGGACCAGCAGGTACCTGTTCTAAACGCCCACATGGAATAAGCTGAAGGTGCTAACCCTCAGGACATAAATGTCTCAGTAACAGAAGCTGCCATTTCATCCCCTTCTTGCTCTCTCAGAAGGACTGAACACCTTGCCTGCACTTAGCCAGAGGGCCTCTCCAGAAGAGGGCAGACACTAAGTCATACCCCACTTCAAACTTTACCAGTTGAAGATATAAAAATAAGACCTCACCTCACAAAGCTGACAAATCTACTAACACCCTATCTACAGTAGCCTCTACCAATACCCTACCCAGGCAGGTACAAAGGACAGCTGGCAAATGAGAATGGCAGATGAGAGATAAGTGCCCAGCACCTCTGAGTTTGCCAATCCAGCCCCTGTGAAGGCAATCTGTGACAAGAGCTGCCCTGCGGAGCTCTGAACAGCCAACAGCCAGCAGCACCCTCCTGTGACACACTTCTACAGCTGCCAGGCAGTCACACCCCTTAAAACCCAAGAGCTGCACCTGCCCCTGCAGCAGCTCTCCTGTGGCATGCACAGACCTGGGATCCCCCAAATTTCCTGAAGGTGTGTCCCCTCTACCTGATGTGGCCAAGCTTCTGTTGGGTGCTCCACACTTCCATCCTGCATTTGTCTGAACCGTAAGATTGCTCTTTGTGGCTGCTCAGTGGATCTAGCACCTGAAAAAGAGGGGATAACTTCCAAGTGTTTCCCAGAGGGAGCCTCCAAACCACCAAACCACTATTAAACCATGCAGAAAAATCATGCCCAGATGATGCCAGAACAATAGAGAGTTCAACACATAATATGCAACCATTGGTGAATGCCTCAGCACCAAAGGTAACCTCTTCTTCATGCTAGTCCTCCTCACCAGGAATTAAAATTTTGCTTCAGGTAGAATAGCAGAGTTTTGCCGACAGCAATCACCTTACTCTAAAGAGAAATTGAGAGCACACTTCTGACTCCCCTTGGGAAGCAGAATACAGGCCCTAATTGTGTAAGTATCCTCCTGCAGCAGGAGGTTCCAGAAGAATGGTAACATGCTGCTTGCTGCAAAAGATACAGGCCAGTTGTTAGCCCTACTCTCATTTCAACTCTTACCCTTCAGCTCTGTTTACTCCCTGTTCTTCTCCCATCACGTATGTCCTGATTCTTTCTTTTGCAAATGTCATCTACTTCTCCAACAAATGGGAACAAAAAAGTATCAATTTCATTCTGGCTGCAGTAGGATCTGTTCTGTTAGAATACGTACAAACACCTTTTCCGTCATTTACACATATTTTGAAGATACCTTCCTAACTGCTCTCCATCATTCAACACCAGAACACAAAGTCCTCCCCTTGCTGTTTCAGCGAAGTTGTGAGGCAGGAGAGGTGCAGAGCACCTTGCACACTGGCTGCCTCAATCAAAGCCTATAGTGGTACTACAATATGTAGTAAAAATACTTTGTTGCAGGCTGCAACAGTATTTTTCAGTCTGGCTACTATGCCCAGTGAACTCTTCATATACCGGTTTCAGCACTCAGTTCTCCTCTGCAGATCCCAGTGGCAAAGCTTGCTCATTCCAACAGTAGGTCTGCCATGGGCCATCAAACAACGCAGTGCCAGATTTTGAACAGAAGACGTGTGACTACAAAGCAGCCCACGTTGCAGTGCCAGCTTTGAGTTCCTTTAATTTAATCAGCTGCAGACATATGGCTCAATAGTTCTTCCTCTTGTTGACCTTTGCAGTAAAGCAACTCGACCTCACGCAGACCGAAAAAAAAAGGCCATAGCTAAACTACATTCTGCACTTGATTTTCCATCTCTCTGTTGCCAGACAAAAAAATGCAGAACTATATAGAGCTATACAGAAATTGTTTTCTGTGAGGGTGGTGAGGCACTGGAACAGGTTGCCCAGAGAAGTTGTGGGTGCCCCTTTCCTGGAAGTGTTCAAGGCCAGGCTGGGCACAGCTTTGAGCAACCTGGTCTAGTGGGAGATGTCCCTGCCCGTGGCAGCAGCGTTGAAACCAGATGATCTTTAAGGTCCCTTCCAGCCCAAACCATTCTGTAATTCTATATCCACCCACATGTCTCCCAAGGCAAAGGGTGGATTTAGAGACTGCAGGAAAGCCCCACGCATGTTCTCCTCCCACAGCTCTCCCAGAGCACAGCACAGAGCCACAGCTTGCCAGCCCTGTATATTATTTACTTCTCCTTCAGTGCTGTTGGTTCTGCAGTGTTGCCTGGTTTTATTTTCTTGAACAGAGACCCTCAACGATAATAAACATTACAGTGTCTCCTACCCTGCTTCTGTGACACCACTCAGGCAGCAACAGGTTGTCCTGTGCAGAACTGGAGTTCAGACCACACGAAGAGCAGACCACAACATCACTCACTAACTTTACACTACAGTTGCTCCAACTCTTTCCTCACGCATTCATCATTTTGTCACAGCAGTTTTTCACTGCTTAAAAGAAAGTGGGGAAAAGTTATGTTTTCCTCCAGTAGCTCCCCTTCATCCAGCCCTGAATCTACAATGGTCTTAGCACTGATATCTCGTTTGTTTCTTGTGGGCTGTCAGCACTGGGCTGCAAATTAGACCCACGATCTCCATACTGCTGGTGAAGTGCTTGCTATTACTAATTATGGCATTCACCTTGCAATTTTGGCAAGGCCTCCAGGCTGCTCTACACACTGTCCTGCAAGCACTGAGCAAATGGCAAGGGCAGGTGGTGTTAAGATCCCAGCCTAGCTCTTCAGTTGCTGGGACACAAGGGATAAGAACGGGATCAAGGAACACCAGTAAGATGGTTTCAGGGTTCAGCCCCATACCAGTCCCTGACAGAGGCAGATTACAGCAGTATTATGCTATATGCTCAGCAGACCACTGACACCCTGTCTTCCTGGACCACTGTATCTGGACATGAAAAAGGCAAGATGCATATTAAGAATTGAAGTATTTGAACTAACCAAAGGCAACTTGGCCAACTTGACTAAATATTTTGTGTCACAAGGGTTTCAGCAAAGGACTCCGTGTCAGCATACCTGGCTCTAGACAAAGCTTGGTCATGGCCCTCCAGGAAATCACTTCAGCTATATTTTCTGCTGTCCATTTTCTCTCCTGGGAAGCAAAGATGCTTCTCAGGTTTTCAGGTCACTGTAAAAAGTACACAGGAAGAAAGGAAAACTTCAAAAAGCTCTTTCTACCTTGTATCCAACTCTGTGCTCATTTGTTTAGCACGGAGATGGAGCTACATTGTGCCAGGATACAATCTCAGCAGGACTTCAGCAACCTAGACAAGAAGTGATATGTGAAGGAGGCTCCTGTAACCATTACTGCTTCCCTTCCTGTGCCTTTACCTTCATTATCTTCTAGCTTATTGATCTGCTCCTGCTGGAGCTCTTTCTCCTGCTTTAGTCAATTCACAGAGTGAGTGATTCAATGGTCTGAGCAGATGGGCAAAACCAGATTTTGTATGAGAATAACTTAGTTCAGGAAAGAACATAGCTAGTAGGCTGGTTCAACTTCAAAGGCTGGAAATACAGTGGGCCCTGGAGAGAACAAACCTTAACTCTAAACAAGACTAATGGGATCCTTCTGCCCTCTTCCTAAAGAGGGCATGGATACAATAAGCAGCAATACTTGGTGTTCTAGAAAATATAAAGGAAGTAAAAAAGAAATGTTTGTGTATCTGAAATATTTCTGTCCCTAAGAACTTGTAGATCTCGTGTCCCGCCACTTCACAGAACTCAGGGCTAATAGGTGGAGAACATTACACAACTATAAAGATTATGTTGAGCTGCTATAAAGGTTATGGTAAGGAGATCCAAATCTCCTGCTTCAACTCCAATGCGGCAAACACACTGGTAGGGAATAGGGAAGCTGCAAGGAACGTGAAACTTTCAGAGGGGAAGGAGAATGGATTACCAGCACAGAGACTTTGCTACCTGAGCAGCAGCCACCCACACAGGAAGGTGGCTTTGAAACAGCGTATGATGACAGAAAAATATGCACGATACAGAGCCCTATAGCACGGATGGGCACGCTGTGCAGCTGCGCTGGGAAAACTTGCTGTTAACAGCCTGGCGACCTCACCAGAGCCCTCAGCCCTGGGCCTGGGGAGGCCGCGACCTCCGCTGGAGCCTCGCTGCAGCGCAGTGGGCACGCGTGGGCA
>NW_009732732.1:708-1137 GCF_000703405.1 Apaloderma vittatum | reverse complement strand
CTGAGCAAGGTTTCACCTCATCCTTGTCCTATATGGCTTTCGTCCCATGCTGTTAAACAGGCACTGCTGTGCTCACTCAGTGGTTCATGGGAGAAGTGACCCATTTGGAGTAGCTGTCCTTTTCAGAGTGTCACTATGGTAAGTGGTATCTAACTAACATGACACATTTCCTCATCCTGGACTAAACACATTTTCTGGCTAAAAATAAAATAAAATAAGAATAAAGGAGAATTGGTTGGCTGTTGCGTTCTTTTTTTCTCCACCTGACCAGCTGCCCAATGCTTTGTACTATGAAAAGCTGTGGAGGAGGGCTCAGCTCAGTACTTCTCATTTCTGTGGACACTTGTGTGAGAAATGCTCTCTCTGATCCTCTGCAGGCTGGCTTTTCCCTGTGTATCCCATTCCCTAATTGGTTTTCTTTCATCATCA
>NW_009732732.1:0-456 GCF_000703405.1 Apaloderma vittatum | reverse complement strand
CTGCAATTACTTGAAAGGACATTGTAGAGAGGTTGGTGCTGTTCTCTTTTCACAGGTAATTAGGGACAGAACCAGGGGGAATGGTTGCAAGTGGCAACAGGGCAAGTTTAGGCTGGACATTAGGAATAAATTCTTCACGGAAAGAGCGATCAGACACTGGAATAGACTGCCCAGGGAGGAGGTTGAGTCGACATCCCTGGGTGTGTTTAAGTGTCGCTTAGATGTGGTGTTGGGTGATATGGTTGAGGGGTGAATTGGTAGTGTAGGGTTAATGGTTGGACTTGATGATCCCAAGCGTCTTTCCCAACCTGAATTGTTCTATGATTCTATGATTCTATGAGTTCAGAATGCCAGGATAGTGTTGAACCTTGAAGTGAAAGAAAAGCAGCAGGGCAAACAAATTCTATTTTTCATATAACGAGACATATTATTTTTAATTCTCTTCCACAACAGTGT
>NW_009732731.1:8500-18988 GCF_000703405.1 Apaloderma vittatum | reverse complement strand
CCCCCCCAACCCGCGACGACGAGTGCCTGTCACCAGTAAGTCAAACTGAAACACTTTGATGCTAAAATGAAAGAACTTGCTTCCTCCCCCCACCCCAAAAAGTATTTTTATTGAATCCTATTCCACGTATGAGACGCTAACAGCACTGTAAAAAGAAGTCCCTATATATCACCCAGTCAAGCAGTCTAAACAACTGTGCTGGAGGTTTTCCAGCCTTGCCCAGTCAATGACCACAGACTTATCTGGAAAGCAAGCGTGAGCAGTGGCAGCCGTGTAACCCTGCCTTCCTGCTCCTCTCCTCCGGAGCTCTGCTGGGGAGATGGGCACAAGCTGGTGGCTTTGCCATGTATGCTGTGAGGAGGTTAAGTGCACATTTAATATGTGTGTTATCACACCCGGAGAACTCACCACTCAAGACAGAGGATGCACTTTTACAGCTTCAAGGGGTCACAGCTATGTCAAAGTCCTGGAAGTTTTCTACAGCTCTTGAGAAACCACACTCAGTTGATTAATAAGCCTTAAATTTATAAATAATTGGCTACTAATGAGATTGTTCCATCTATGTCTTTTTCCTCAGGAGATATTTCGAGCACTCTCCAGAAAAAGTGCCTTCCTAGATGAGAGACAGAGCCACAAAGATGATGAAGGCAGTGGAACATCTCCCTTATGAGGAAAGGCTGAAGGAGCTGGGTCTCTTTAGCTTGGAGGAGAGGAGGCTGAGGGGTGAACTCATCAGTATTTACAAATATGTGAAGGATGAGTGCCAGGAGGATGGAGCCAGGCTCTTCTCAGTGATGCCCAATGAGAAGACAAGGGGCGATGGATACAAGCTAGAACACAGGAGGTTCCACAAAAACATTAGGAAAAACTTTTTCACTGTGAGGGTGACAGAGCACTGGCACAGGCTGCCCAGGCAGGTTGTGGAGTCTCCTTCTCTGGAGACATTCAAAACTGGACGCATTCTTGTGTGACCTACTGTAGGTGATCCTGCTCTGACACAGGGGTTGGACTAGGTGATCTCTAGAGGTCCCTTCCAACCCTTGACATTCTGTGATTCTGTGAGAGTACCACACACAAGCGAGGAATGTGATGCCCCATCCTTCCAATAATATATAGGGACTATTTGTCATAACAATAGAACAGTTAATTCATTAAATATGTTGTTTAAAACAGTGCAGCAAATAAATGGATAGCATTTATTGTTCTGCGCATAGGACTTTGTTAGACTGCAAGAGAAGAATTACAAGAGCAAAGACCTAGGCCTGTGCCTCAGTTTCCATATTGATAGATAGGGGAGAAATCCATAACACTTATCTTCCTAACAGATCTGTCGTAAGACAAAATGTATGAATTTGGAAAATGCACTTGTATTTTCAGAAAATGGTGAAGAAGTATGTTGTAATGTATTCCAAAAAATCTTCTGTAAAACAATATACTTGATGTACCTAATCTGAGCTGACAAGTTTTGCACAGGATATCATATTTAATCAGTGTATATCAACTATTCTGAAATTTAAAGTGGCATAAACAGCAACTTATTCCTAACTGGTATCATACAGATATTCAAAGTAATAATACATTCAGATTTCATTGGCTTTACAAGGCATTTAGTGGTGATAGGAATAAAGAAACAATAGAGTTGATGAAATTGTAAAGTGTGTGATGGATCTGTTCATAGCAAAGCTTTCATTTTTAAAAACTATCTTGCATATACATTATAGCCTTAATGATTATTCGTGTCCATGTATTTAGACCTGAAAACTACAACAACGGTGTCGTATTTTCTTTGTTTTCTGCAGGATAAGTGGGGGCATGCGTGAATGTTTGTGTGCAGATATGCACATGTATGTGAGCCAGTAACCTCAAGACGGTGTCTGAAGCTTCTAGTGAGAATAACAAGTTCAACAGACAAGGTTTACATTTCACTTTCTTACCTTAGGCAGAAGGAATTCAGTGACCTAGGCCATGTCTAGTTCCCATGAAAATGTCCTTTCATGTACACCTTCTGTCTTTGGCTCACATATTTTGGAACAAATTCTTCCCTGCAGAAATGCTGTGAATTGCACAAATGTATCAAAAAACTGGAGGTAGCTCCATTCAGAACAATATAGAATCATAGAATGGTTTGGGTTGGAAGGGACCTTTAAAAGTCATCTAGTCCTGTCCTCCCTCCAGTGAGCAGGGACACCTTTAACTAGATCAGGTTGCTCAGAGCCCCATCCAACCTAGCCTTGAGTGCCTCCTGGGATGGGGCTTCTACCACCTCTTTGGGCAACCTGTTCCAATGTTTCACCACTTCCATTGTAAAAAATTTCTTTCTTCTATCTAGTCTAAATCTATCCTCTTTTAGTTTAAAAACATTGCCCCTTGTCCTATTGCTGCATGTCCTACTAAAATGTTTGTCCCCATCTCTCTTATAGGCCCCTTTTATGTATTGAAAGATCACAATAAGGTCTCCCCAGAACCTTCTCTTCTCCAGGCTGAACAACCCTCTCAGTCTTTCTTCATAGGAGAGGTGTTCCATCCCTCTGATAAGCCATATATCCAGCTGACAGTCTTGGATTTCACCAGCCATTTTTTAAAATACAACTTTTTATGTTACATAGCCCTGTATCAGAACAATATCCCCTGTAACTGAACAACCTTAACTTGGAACAGACGTACTTCATCCCATATGAAGCAAAGATAACAGAGTCCTCCCTGTTTCCTAATGTGTGGCTGCAAATATTGTATCCAATATTTCTCTACTCTCTCTAGACTGTATGTCTAGACATACGCAGCAGAAAATCCCTGTTAAAATGTATTGGACACCACTTGGTGTGGCTGCTGCAAAATGAAATTCGCCCAAAATTGCTCAGTGTAATCAATATCTTGACACTCCACTGCGTATGTTATGGAATTGTCACAACGCCTCTGATATCATCATCCCATAATGAATGTGGTTGCAGCATATAACCTTAATACCAAATAAAATTATTTTACAGACATGAAAAAGCTCTCGTCCCCCTGGTATTGAGGAATTTGTGGGTAGGGCTTTGCAGACTTGCAATATTTAAATAAAGGAAAAGCAGCAAGATATGTTAAACACTTCTAATAACATTGTCAAAAACCACATGGCTCCTCTTAGAGGCAATCATGGAGTTTAAATAGAAAAATAAGGTGCTCAATGAAATATAAAGTCATAGGGGGTACCTTATTATATATAATTACTTGCAACACACCTGAGTACTTTTAACACAGAATCTCATGACTTTAAATAGTTGCATTTCTCTGAACAACAGCACAAATTAGTGAACAGATTAGCATATTTACTCATCTTTAAAACAAAGTATTCTCTTGAGCCAGTGGAGTGATGACTGTTGCTTTTTAGGCCACTCTGTGTTTCATTAAATTCTAGAGCTGTGATCTGGAGCAGCATAATTTTACCTGAAATAGAACATCACTACTTTGACCTTTTTTTTTTTTTATGTATTAATTGTGGTTTTCATGTTTGCCCTTTTTTTTTTCTTTCTTTCTCAGCATTTCCTTTTTTACATCCTTGGTAAAGCAATTGCTAAAACACTAAATGACCCTAATAAAATAGAACCCAAGGTCAGAACTTTCCTAACTGACTAATCCTAGTTGGTGACTTTGTGGTGATTTGTAAGGAGCTGTAGAACAAATGATAGGAACCTTTCCCCATGAATGTGTACACACACCGATCTGCCTGTGAACATGAGAGCAGAGCTGTCCCCTCTGCCTACTCCATCCTGGTGAGCCCAAAGCTCTGTCCTTCCAATGCCCCACTCAGTAAGCTACATTTTATGATTATTCCCTTTGCCTTAGAGGAAGTGGAATAGTGGCCAAAGGTATGCCAGAAAAATCCATGAGAAGGTGGATGTTAAAAGTAAAAGAAACTATCTTCAGGAAAATACCATGCACTGTCCTCTGGTTGACTTCGGCAAACTGGGAAAAGGATTCTTCAGCTAGGTCTCTTTGCTGCTATGGCTCTACTGGGAAGTCTCTAGAGCCAATTCTAGTCCTAGTGTAACACACCACTTATTTAAAGGGCTTCTTAACTGTTCATCCTCCCAATGCTCCTGAGACACACGGACTTCAGCAGCATTACTGATGCAATGCCGTTTGAGAGAGAGAAGAGAAGGAGGATGATCTGCCCAAGACCCGCAGCCACTGTGTGGCAGAGCCCAAAGTAGATCTGCTCCTGGTTTCTGCTTGCTCTTTCAGACCTTTCTTTTTTTTGGCACATCCCCAAGCTCATCCTGCGGTTTGTGAACCTTAAGAAACCTTTCAATGAAGCTTGTCTGGGTTTTGGATTGGTAAAGAAATTTGAAACCAAGGCAAGGCTTTGTGTCGGTGTGTGCTGCGCTGTGAAAATTTCACATGCCTGTTTTTCACCCCGCTTGTTCAGCCATAACAGCACGACACAGCGAGCCAGAAAGCTACAAGTTTTACTGATCGGTCCAGTTTATAAGAAGGTGGTGAGGGTGGTGGGTATGGAAAATGGGTTTTCAAGAGTTTATGAAAGTTACCACTTCCTTTGGGAATTCGCATTCCTTGCAAAATCTATTCCTAGTCCCACCCATACAATCCCTTTGTTTTTACTGCAGTGGTCCTGTGTACCTAAGAATTTGGCACCATCTATTTGTTAACAGACTCTTCATGCGTAGTTTGAATTGCTCATAAAATCCTGTTTTCTGCAATCTGCATGGAGAAATCCAGGGTAACTAGGTTAACTGAAGTCAAAGGAAAGCAATTTTAAGTCTTTCATAAAATTTTAAACAAGAAAGGATAAAGGGCTCAAACAATAGTGGTTTTAGTGTGTCTGTGCTAGCGTACTCTTGAAACGAGTTTGCAAGTCAGCCGTGAAAATGTGCAGTCTGAAACATGTTTTCTGCCTGCACTCAGGCAACCACCCTGTTAATCTTCATCCCAAATGTAGACATATACTGTAAAAAGTGCACAGCCTGTGCAAACTCTTACTGAGCATGGTAGCCCTTATTTATCCCCATGGGGCTTGTTACTGCTACCACTACAGTCTATAGACTATGAGATCAGTGGGAGCAAAGTTAGACTCAAACATGAGATCAGGCCCTACATCGTCATTCTAGCGAGCAAGAGGGTACGAGAAGCTCTTTTACTCTTCCTTCGTAGCCTGTTTGTATTGTGTTCAAAAGAACAAAGCTCACTGTCAAACCGACATTTAAAATTACATTGTGTCTACCCACGCTAAGCTAAAATGGAAGGTGCATAATCTGCCTCGGTCCCAGTGCTGCTCTATTTTTCATTTTCTCAGTGCAGCGAAGGTGGTAGGCAGACATGCGCTTTCAGATCCAATTGTGCTGACCAAAGAATCCACTATCTCTGGCTGCTTCACACTTCCCACCATCTGTTTAGCACTCCCCAGTTCTGCCAGCGGAAGGGCTTGTGGGACAATTTAGGCAAGGGAGTGCTCAATCCACTTCCAGCAGCCATCTGACTTGAAGATGACTCTTTCTACCCCATTGCTTGTTGCTTTTTTCTTAGTCACATTGGCTGGTCTTAAAACAAACAACAATGACAAAAAAGACATCACCTCACCCTACAGAACTGGCAAGAATATTGCTTATGTTCTTTTCCACTGCTACAACAATATTATGCATCAGTAGGTAGGTAACTGAGTGCACAGGTAGGTTGGTAAGTAAGTAGATAGATAGATAGATAGATAGATAGATGATAGATTTTTTTTTTTTGCCCTGTAAAAGCACAGTCTTAAAATAAAAGCTACTGCACTCTTATACAAGAAATCACATTTCCTCACACCGTGGACTTTTCCCCTAAATTGTATCTAAATATCCCAGAACAGATTGGGGTGTACAATCTTTTTTGTCTTGGGAACCTTGCCCATTTTCTCCATCTCTGTCTTTCAGTTTACTGAAGAATGAATTTTCCATTGCTTCTCCAGAATAGAGCAAATGCTATATTCTGGAGAAATGTCTTACCATTAATGGAGGTCAAAGTAGTCACTGCAGATGCACACAGTTTAGGTGTGTTGTGATGATTCTGGCATGAAATCCATTGATCTGACCACTCTTTTTCTCGTGTTTTCATTCTTCATGACATCTGTCGTGTATGGTTAGCACATTTTGTTTCAAGCTTCCTGCTTTATCTGCTTTCTTGCATGAACAAAGTAGTTATGAGAAGATATTTAACATCCATACCTTGCCCATCCAAGCAGAACACATCAGGACCAGCTTTCAAAAGCATACAACATGAAACTGTATTAGAAAGTTTACTTTACTTATTGTTTGTTGAGATCTCTCTTTGACGCTGTTTTTGACTGGCACCTTCCAGACAGTTCTGCAGCGTCTAAGCTGAACTGAATGTGCTGCTACAAAGAATGAAAACCACGATCAACAGCACCGGGATGTCCTAGCAGATGTCCTGAAGCCATATTTTTATTTTTTAAGGGTATCTATAACACTGATATCAGTTTAGCTCCAAGCATCTGGTCAGTGCACAAAATCCACTCTTGCCAGTGAAAAGACATGTGAAACAACATTTTCTGTGAAAGGATAATTAATGCAAAGTTATTACAAGGCTTTTTCAGAAATGGTAGCATTAACCACAAGAAATTTTAAGTGTGTTTCTTTTTTTTCTTACAATAGATAAAGGTCACACATAAATTGACCTATCATGCACACAGATTACAGTTCCAAATCCTATACTTTTGTTTTAATTAGAATTTCAATGTGATTTTTAAGAATCACAATATCAGAGCTGACTGCAATGGATAGCGGGTTGTCTAAACCCTTACAAGCATGCTGAAAGTTTCTTTTGTCTAACACACAGCTAATTTCTTGATTAGATAAAGACCCAAGAAAACTCCTCTGGTGAAGAAGATGGCAATCAAATGAGGAAATCTTCACTGTATAGAGCACCCTGGGGTTTGTTAAATATCTGCAGATCTGCTTGTTGTAAGTGACAATGTTTATTCTTGCAAGCGAATTCCAAGATAGCCTGGCTTCCTTGGGGTTTAATCTCAGCCTTTTTTTGTTTCTCTGATTAGTTGGAAGCTGTAGCAGGTCACCCCAGCTCTTTGAAGAGTGAAGGGTCTCATTCCAGGGTGAGGCCCAACGAATTTGTGAATGAATGAAAAGTTAATTGAGGAAAAGGGTAGAGCATACTTCAGTCATAGTTAATTTAAGCAAAGTTGATAAGTTAGTAAATAGAAACACCAGTGTATTCTTTCAAGTAGAATTTCTGCTCTTACTGATATGTTAGGTGCTGTTTCTCTGGCCTTTTTAAAGACACTTTATTATCTAATCTTCTGCCCAAAAAGAGATTCTGTAGTGTTGAGTAATTACAGATAGATTGAGCTCTGTTAGAAAGTACATTTACAAAAATAAACCAAAAGTTTTTGCCCTATAAATTCTATGGGGTTTTTTAACTTTGTCTCCTTAAAAGAATAATTTATTTTTTTATTTTTATTAACAAACATTGTGGAAAACAACACCAATGTCATAGGTCATAATTTTTTAGGAAGGTGGATGAAACTGTTGAATCCTTCTGGATTTTTATTGTACTTGAAATGTCTTTTGTAACTACTTCAGGATTGTGGTAAAATACAAAAATGTGCTAACGGCTTAATAAATATTAAACTGTTACATTAAAGCTAAAACCAAAATGCAGAAGGCTCATAAGCAGACAAATGAAAGGCATTCTTTCTACCTGTGTAGAGAAGTGGAAGAGAAAGCTGTGTTTTGCTAGATGAAAGCTGCTTAAGGAAAAGACATATCTGTGAGCTATGCAATGAAGAAAGTGGTGAAAAACGGAAGGGCCACAGACAGCAGCTTTTAAAGCCTCTGTGGCAATATTTTTATGAGTCAGGGAAGCCACAGCAAACAGCTGGAGACGGAATCAAACATTTCTTCAACTTGAAATATGCTTTGGACTTGGACAGAACTTGCCACCCACACATCTCAGAGCACTCTGCCATCACTAATGAATTTTGTCTCCTACAATCCTCAGGTGAGTGTTATCCTCACTTGGTAGGTAAAGAAAATGGCGCAGGAAAAGGTCAAATGATTTGCCATGCATCATGCAAGAAGACTGCAAAAGGGTCCAAAATAAAAGATCAGCTCAATAACAGCAGAATGACTTGGGATTGTTGTATAATTGTACTGGCAAACCTGAGGGTGAAACAGGTTTCAGAGCAGCCATGGGTGCCAGAAACTGAGGACTACTAGATGGTGTTTCATTAGCTACACTCACATTCTCCAGACCAGGCTTCAGGAGGGCTGAGATCCTGCTCTCAGGTGCTGCCACTGCTTTACAGAGTGACTTCGGGTTTGACACAGCCTCTCCCTGCACATCAGCTGCTTGCCTGTCTGAGGTGAAAACCCTGATGCAAATCTAGATAAAGCATTCAAAAATAAGGAAAAGCAAGAGGTCTTAACTCCTTGGACAGAGTACTGAAAATTTGTGGATTCATTTGATTTAGTTTCAAGTCTAGATTAAGCTCACTGATTTGGATTTTAAAATCATAAAAGAAAGAAGTATGAGACTCTTGTTCATAGATGTCCAACATGCGATTTTTGCAGGTTTCTAATGGAGCCCTATCAGAGCCCACATCTCCTTCTTCCTTTTCATCTCCGACAAAGAGAATGACTGCAATTCAAATACAGTCTTTCAGTTTCCCCTGTGAAGAGCAGGTCTTGCTGACGTGAGTGACTAGACATTGCTCTCCTTTTCTTTATATTTATGCATGTGCATATGCACAAGCTCATCTGCCACAAAAATTTATTTGGGGGTCCCCTCAAGCTAAAAACGTTACAGCTGCCACTGCTTTTTTTTTTTAAAAAAGGTGCCATCTGAGCCATCACAAATCCAAATCCTAACACAAGACAATGTTAAAGGCGACAAGTACAATTTCACTGCTTATCTGTACACAACAGCTACGTGACAAGTAATGAAAATCTAATTTAATTAATCTACAACCATATAATAACACTTGCACTGTGATCTAAAGACGTCTACGCTGGCAGAATTGGTTTCAGGGACAAAAAAAACAGGCCTGAGGTTGTAGGCATCAGTTCAAGAAATGCAAAGCTCAAGAGGTGGAGAAAAGAACATGTGCCTTAGGCTCTGCTTGACTCCACCTTACATCTAAGGCACTGAGTCTCCACAAATATACCACAAATATAAATTACTAAAACCCTCCCACACATCCTATTTACTAAGTTAACCAGTTTAGTTTTTGTGCTTAAAGAATGCTGGACACATGAGATATTGTTTGTGCTGTCAAGACAGTCCACAGTCTACTCTGCTGCCCCGTAGCTCGGATGAAGCAGGGATTTATCTTACAAAAGTAGAAACAAGAGTTGCAGTATTTCTGATGATACCAAGACACCATCAGCAGCAAAATAAACAGCAACTGATTAAATATGAAGCTAAAGTTTTAGTTGCAGGGGCAACTTGTACGAGCCCTAGGTCATATTTAATTTTAGTTTTTTTGGTCAGTCCTATGCATAACCACAACTAATTAGTATCATTTTAATAATTTTTCACTATGGATACAAATTTAAATCTACCCTGCTCTAGTTTAAAAACATTGACCCTCATCCTATCACTGCACTCCCTGATAGAGTCCCTCCCCAGCTTTCCTGCAGCCCCCTTCAGGTACTGGAAGGCCACAATAAGGTCTCCCCAGAGCCTTCTCTTCTCCAGGCTGAACAACCCCAACTCTCTCAGCCTGTCCTCATAGGAGAGGTGCTCTAGCCCTCTGATCATCTTTGTGGCCTCCTCTAGACCCACTCCAACAGGTCCATGTCCTTCTTGTGTGTTGGAGGCTCCACAGCTGGACAGGTGGGATCTCATGAGAGCAGAGCAGAGGGGCAGAATCACCTCCCACAACCTGCTGGCCACGCTTCTTTTGACACAGTCCAGGATACGGTTGGCTTTACGGGCTGCCAGTGCACACTGCTGGCTTGTGGTGAGCATCTCGTCAACTAGCACCCACAAGTCCTTCTCTGCAGGGCTGCTCTCAATGCAGTAAGTGTATGCCAGCTGGGCAGAGCCTTCCTGAGAAGCAACTGCTTTAATTTACCTTTTGGCCGTGTGGCTGGGATCCTGCCTGCCTCCACACACGTCATCGTGGAGGGATGGCACCGGAGCCCTGTCCAGGCGCTGGCTGGGTAGTCTGCAGCAGCAGCACCACTGCCTCCCCTGCCCCCTGCCCCCAGTTTGGCTCTCAATGGCTCAAAATCAGAAACTCAGGGAAATCAGATCCTGGGAGTGCAGTACAAAGCACATGGAGGAAAGATGATGCGCTTGTGTCTGCAACTGCCTTTTGCTCTCTTTTTCAAAGGAGGGAATCTTTGAAGGCTTTGTTAAATTCCCCTCGTTCTTTCTCCTCCTCACCTTTTAAAGGTTTAATCCTTATTTCCATAGCTTCTCTGCAATCCACTGCGTTAGTATGTTGGGGGTTTTTCTCTATAACACCTCCTCTCC
>NW_009732731.1:0-8414 GCF_000703405.1 Apaloderma vittatum | reverse complement strand
CTCCTCTCCTCTCCTCTCCTCTCCTCTCCAAGCGGGAGCCAGAGGGGGTGAGGGGCACGCAAGGAAAGCCCCATGTGCAGAATTCAGAGACCCCTCCGAAGCAGCCAGCTCAATTTAAACTTTGACCTTTTCCCTCTCTCTGCTGTGACACACAACAGGCACTTACCAAACCCAAGCTGATGAAATAACAGCCTTTTCTTTTTTTTTTTTGTTTTGTTTTGGTTTTACTAATGATGAAGCTGTGCCAGAGGAAAAGTTAATCTTTTTGATCTGTTGAAAAGGCAGCAAATACCTCCATATTACCAGTTTAGCAATAGGTGTGAAAAATATTTACAGGGTTCTATTTAAAACTAAATAAAAATAAAATAAAAATCAGTGACCAAGTCTCCTTCCAACTTCAAAAATAACAAACCATTAACTCTTCTTTAAGTTTTCTTCTTTTAGTTATAGAAACCTGTAATCCTCCCCAGAAATACAGTTTTAATTACAGCTATCACTTTGCTTTTTACTTTTAATTACAGATTCAGTGCTTAACAAAATTATATTTTAAATTAGTTGAGTTCACTTATTATTTTAATTTCTTTTATTTTTTAGGTCTTTTAAAAGTCAACGGGATTAGTCTTTTACATGTTTCCCAGTCAGCTAAGGAAAACAAATGCCATTTCTACTTGATGTTCTTTAAGCTTCAGTGATTTTGTTATTTTAACATCTCTTAAATGTAAAGAACTTTTCAAGATGTCAATTTTCCCACCAGTAAACTTAATTAAAATGTACATTTAAATGAAAGAGATAATTAATTCACACCATTCCATTTGCTTATTACTTGAGAGTCAGGGTGTATTAAAAGCTCAGACCTGTGAAAAGAAAACATGGAGAAAGAGGCACAAATAAAACAATCGGCATCAAAATATCATTTTCTGTCACCATTTTCCTATGTTCCTATAATAAAACTGTCAACTGTGTAAAGTTATTTTCTGCTTTTTATGACCATGGATTATCCTCACTTTCCAGTGAATTAATTTCACTGACACTGTAAATTTTTGTTTGTGCTCGTTTTTCTTTTTAATTTTAGAAGTCATGATAGTTATGGCTATTGCTATATTTAAACATTCCCCCCACCCACCCACACCCGTGCACAGCCGCCTGGACTATCAGTAACTTTTTCCAGTTAATTCTGTATAACAAGTCAGTGTTTCCTTTGTTTGAAAGGTGCCTTCTATAACCGCTCAATTCCAAATAGGAATAATACTCATTTTGGATTTTAATATTATTATTTTCTTTACAAAAAAAAAAAAATCAAAGTGTTTTGGGATTGTGAATGGAATGTGGTTTGTTTCAAGGCAAATAAATAATGTTTGTGGAAAGTCTAATAATTAGCAAACTGCCCTTTTCTTGTGCAGGGGGCTGCATTGATTTGGGTGTAAGTCCCCTCCAGTAAAGCCGAGCAGAGCTGGGCTTTCGCTTGGCCAGTTGACTAATTCCTACGCACCCACCATCACCAAAAGAAAGGCTCACAGAAACAAAGTTGGTTTTGTCAGCAGCTCCGGTCCCCCTTTGCTGTGCCCAGAGGTGCCTCTTGGATGTGAGTGGGCACGGTGCTGCCTGCCCCTGCTCCCAACTCCCCGATGGGTGCTCACAGGGCACATGCTGGTTTCCTCCCTAGTTCCCCAAAGGAAATCAACAGCTTTCAAGAGGTTGGAGCCATGCCCCATGTCTCTGTCAAAGCCTCACTAGAAGCCTTCTCAGCCTTGCAGATGGGGGAAGCAAGCCCCAGCAGCCGGGGGAGAAAAAAAGAATGAAGGGGGAAGGCAAAGCATCATTTTTGGCCAAGCATCACAGAGAAGCAGGAGTTGTCGCTTAGGGGTTTGGTAGGTTGCTTGTTTTGGATGGAGAGAGAGGTTTGTGCAGCCCACCTGGGAAAGTAATGATGGGAGATGAGAAATCTCAGCTTCTGGAGATCTCCCCCTTCACCCCCAAAGACACCTCCTCCCCAGTTGGCTGGCTTCCCAGGGAAGGGCAGGTCAGATTACTGAAAATTGTGCACTCGATAATGGCCAAAACATCTACCTAAAGCCTCCTTTATGAAGTTCTTCCTGTTCTTAGGAAGTTGTGAGAAGCAGCTAAGCTGAAGAGCCTTTGTGGTACAAGCTGTCTTTGGCAATGTGAACACAGTTGAGCTGTTCTTGATTGCATGACTGGCTAGGAAATTTTGACTGCAAAGACTGAGTGTGACTGTCAAGAAAAAAAAAATGAGTAAAGTACAAAGGCTATTTCGGGCATAATAGCTAGTCATTCCAGACACTGAGGAAATACCCACATACACACACATCACAAAACATTACATATATGGAGATGCTATGATAGCTCATACTGTCTCATAGTTTCCATCAAGAAGTTCTGTTTTCAAGGATTTTGTTGTTTATCCATGTAAACAGCATGGGGTTTTATCCATATTTTCACAGCATTTGCTCTGGGGCAAAATTAGACATAAAGTATCCCTTGAAAAATGGGAAAAGAGTTGTAAAATCTTACTACTCAAACAAAGTAATTTGAAGCAAAGATAGTATTTTATTAGTGAGCTTTCTAAGAGAAAAAATGGTTAGTAGTAAATAACACAACTGTCTTCTGCATCTATACTTGCAGAGACCATCAATATATTGTATTCTTTTGATATTCCACCTCCCACATGGCATTTTGAAAGCACTCACAAACGTTATTTCATAGTTGCTGTCAGCTGAAGCATAAATTATTCCTATTTGACAGATAAAGAAACCAAAAGCCAAAGAGGTTCGGCTTGATAAAGAAACTAATGGCATAATATGACACAAATCCTTTCAAATATCACCTCTTTCTTCAGGTAGAGATATGTGTCTCCTTGCCTTTGCAGCAGAAGAAAAATAAAGACAAATTAATTTAATTTTCACTGTGCTTTAGAAATGTAGAGCAATAAATATGTGCTATGACACCTTTGAGACTGCTGTATTCAAGGTTTTTGTCTCTGCAGTGAATGACTGACCATAACAAAAATAGATGTATTGTCACCCTAGAACATTCGAGCTTTAATCTTGAAAGTGGATAGAGTAATGTATTAGAGGTACCAAAGCTGTGCAGGTTACAAAGTGTAAGGTGGTATCTGTCCTGGGAGGAGCTTTTCCATGTTTATCTAAGTGGAAACACCTTTCCACTTAGCATTGGTTGTCAGAACTGAATGTCTTAAGAAACATCAGTTCATTAAAAATTAACCAAAACCAGCACAACCTTTACACCCTGGATGATTTAAGTTATTAGGGCACATTTCTCTTACCTTTTTATCCTTTTTTTTTGGCCTCCACAATAGAGAAAGGGATCTTGTGCTCCCTGATACTTGCATATAAACAGAAGATCATGAGCTGGAGCTTCAGAACAAATACACAAGTACTGGAGATGGGCAAATACTAACCATTACAGTTTCACTTCTGGTGGGCTTGCAACCCTAGATGCTGCTGTAAACAATTTCATTTCTGTCAAGCTCATGGCCCCACTTGTAATTTCTGTGACCCCTCTTCTGGTCATGACTTCTAGTTTGAAAACTGCTGCTGGAGATACTGAATTGTTTATTTCAGATACTATGGTCAGAGCTGCTACTCCCGGCCCCTTCCAATGAAAACAACAGAAGCTGGACTCCAAGAAAGCTGTGAGATTGCAGACATTTAAATATGGTCATTTAGAGCCTTTTCTTTGAGCCCACATTTCTGTTTGAACACCTGCCCCCCTTCTGCAGGATACATGCATGCATGACAATTACAGTCTTACCACCCTCCAGAAACGTATAGTGAGGAAAGTAACGGTGACCTCCTCTGGAAAAGCTCTTGTGAAAAAGAAATGTGACGCAGAAATCGTGCTGTCTGATACTGTCGAGAACTCACAGCTTTTCCTTAATGCAGACAAGCCATGTGACCGATGCTTGTCCAGCCCAGCCCACACCTTCCCCTTCCTCCAGCTGAACCTGCAGTGATTGCCTTTGCCAGGAGATTGTGTCCAGGCCCCTGCTCCCAGAAACTGCTCGAAGGGAGCATGGGGCTAGAAAGGTGGTTGCCCTGGCTCCCCGAACCTACATTTAGGTCCAGTTCAGTTCCCACATATTTCCAAACAGCCAACCTATAGAGACCTTCTGTCCCCACTTTTCTATGGCACTACTAGGATCAAAACTGGGCTGGTACCATTTTGCAGAAGTGAAGAAAAAAGGAATCAGAGAGAGAACTGGAGAGCAGGAGAAGGAAAATCTGTCTCCACAAGAGCAGTGGTGGGCTGTTCCTTGGTTTCCCTCTTTCCTGGACCACTGGCAGTGGTGGTGGTGAAGCAGGGCAGGAGCTAGGGAGCAGCTTGGGAAGGCTCCCCATGGACAGGCTGCTGCTAATTAGAGCCAGAGTCGCCTTTGGTTTGCCAGCTGCCAGCACTGCAGCTTGTCCGAGTGGTATGTGGCCTTCCGTGCTTCTTTATGATGCGTAAAAACTCCAAAATGGTATTTTTCTCTTAGCATTAGAAATTCAGGTGTTGTGTGGTGTGGAAATCTCCTTAGCAGGCAGGGAGCAAGGGGAAACAACGACACTACAAGAATCAAGAGAGTGAAAGTGGAGCAACCAAGAGCCATTAGCAGAGCTGCCAGCTCTAATGGTTTTACTTACAGGCTGGAGGATTTCAGACCCTCTCAAGGTTTTGGAGGGATGAATTGTGTCTGTAGAAGGAGCTCTGCTGACTCCTGAGAAGGTCATTTCCTTTCTCCTACCTGCTTCCTGGGGAAAGTGTCAGCCAGAGGTGCTCCAGCTGTATCCCCTCAAAGGACCAGATCCCCAGGGCTTTGCTTTCCAGCTGCCCTATTCTCCTGCTCACAAGAGAGAGGACGCAATAGTAAGAGGCATACAATGAGAAGAGCTCAGGAAATAATCACAGAATCACAGAATGTTAGGGGTTGGAAGGGACCTCAAAAGATCATCTAGTCCAGCCACCCCGCCAGAGCAGGATCACCTACAGTAGATTGCACAAGTACTCATCCAAATGGGTTTTGAATGTCTCCAGAGAAGGAGACTCCACAACCTCCCTGGGCAGCCTGTGCCAGTGCTCTGTCACCCTCACAGTGGGAAAGTTTTTTCTAGCATTTTTGTGGAACCTCTTATGCTCCAGCTTGTATCCATTGTCCCTTGTCCTGTCATTGGATGCCGTCGAAAAGAGCCTGGCTCCATCCTCCTGACACTCCCCTTTGATGTATTTATAAACATTAATGAGGTCACCCCTCAGCCTCCTCTTCTCCAAGCTAAAGAGACCCAGCTCCTTCAGCCTTTCCTCACAAGGGAGATGTTCCACTCCCTTCATCATCTTTGTGGCTCTCCGCTGGACTATCTCAAGCAGTTCCCTGTCTCTCTTGAGCTGAGGGGCCCAGAACTGGACACAATATTCCAGATGTGGCCGCACCAGGGCAGAGTAGAGGGGCAGGAGGACCTCTCGTGACCTACTAGCTACTCCCCTTCTAATACACCCCAGGATGCCATTGGCCTTCTTGGCCACGAGGGCACATTGTTGGCTCATGGTCATCCTGCTGTCCACTAGCACTCCCAGGTCCCTTTCTCCTACACTGCTCTCCAGCAGATCAGTCCTCAATCTATACTGCCACATGGGGTTATTCTTTCCCAAGTGCAAAAATAGTGGTAGTTAAGATAGCTGCTCAATTAATCAATGCAGCTAGGCTAATTTGTGTTTGGAGGAAGGAGAGCGGGATAATTAATTTTGGAGGCTGCAAGGATGAAGGAATTTTGCACATGAAAATTAACTCATATTTATATAAGAGGCGTGCGTAATTATGTTTTTGTATAGGGGCTGGAGGAGTTTCTGGGGATGTAGGGTGTATAATTGTAGTCCATCGTCAGAGTACCTGAATTTCCAGCTTTCTCTGTCAGTGCTATGGGTAAAGCCTGGAGGTGGAACCATGGCTGTAGGATATTGAAACTCAGGAACAAATGGTTATCCTTCCCCTAGGTCGTGGGACTGTGCACAGCAGCACTGCCCTGGGATTTGGGAGAAAAGCAGCAAGTGGTTTCTCTGTGGTAAAGCACAGTTTGCTAATTATTTCTGATAACAGTGCTGTGAAGAACTCTGCTTAAGCAAGTAAACACAGTTCTAGTGTATTATTCCAGGGACTTAATTCTGACTTGCAGAAACCAGGCCTGATCACCACCTGGTCCTTGTATTACGATGTTTTTTTGACTCACTTTATCTGTCATGTTATAGCTATTTCTTTGCTTTGCTGAGTAAAGAAATATTTACAGAATGGCAATGAATTAAATATGGAAGAAAAGTCTGTAACAATGGTAACTCTGTGGCACAGATCACGTAAATGGAGTTGTAAGTTAGTTCTGAAAAATCTCCCCTTGCTTTTCCCTAGCTATTTCACAGTTGCTCTGTACATTAACATGTTCCACACAGGGGTCAGCAGTAGTTAACCATAATGAGGTAATTACAAGGTACATTGAGTACAGATGTATGTTAAGGGACATACATTAAGGATGTAGACTAACGGTGCTGTGGTGACAGCAAGTTCAAGATTTGCAGTAATGTTCTGTACATATAATGCCTTTAATATCACCTTTTTTTAAGTAGGCTTTATCAGCTTTGTTTCTCCTGACTACTGTATGTATTACCAGGTGTATATTTATCTCTGTGTGTGGAAACTAATGACAGAAGTCAGGGATGTCAATCTAATGATGCGAAACAGGTAATAGGTGTGTTTGTATTTTTTGCTCCAAGCTTTCTTTCCAGATTTTAAATTACCTCATTGCTCTTAAAATTATAAAACACATTTTTGGTATCCTTTTTTTTGTGTGTAACTTTAAAAAAACATCTGCGGAGTAGGTGAAAAGGAATCAATGGGAAGGCTGGTCAAGTGAAACAGCTGCATTGGCTGCAGAGAAGAGGAATAATGCGTGAAAGGAATTGAGAAGGAAGGCAAAACATAAGTTTACATCATAAGCACAGCTCTTGCAGATGTCTGAGCTACCCTAAGCGAGGTAGTGTGAGTTCTCCTGGCAGGAGGCACACAGCAGCAAGGAGCTCAGCATGGGCTGTAAAACTGCTTCAGGCTGGTGAAGGCGCTACCTTGAGTGGTTAATCTGTGCTCAGCAACGTGCTGCTGTAATATTACTACTAGCAACACCTGAGCTGGTAATTTCATATCAGTCCTCAAGCTATGGTGATGCACAACTCACATCACTGCAGCACAAAGGCACTGAAGGCAAATTCTGAGTCTTCTTTTGGAGAGAATGAGGAACCTCATCAATTTTTGAGCACTGAGGTGAAAGAGTTGCATTTTGGGTCATTGGATGCACCTAACAATAAGATATTATGATGAAAGACCAACAGAAAAATCTCACGAGTATATTCTGTATTCAATTCTCACGAGTATATTCTGTATTTGAATACCATGTGGTTATCAATACAGGAGGTCGCAGGCTTAATAAGGATAGAAAAACTACTGATGAGTCTTAACAAAAAATACCATATTTATTGAAAGAAGGTGCAGTTGAAAAAACAGCATGCTAATGTTTCATTAGAAGACCACCACAAAGACAGAAGATGCGTTTTGACAAGGCTGGCACCCTTAACTTAGGTATTTTGTGTATAAGGTATAAAACCTCAACTTATATATAACATATATATTAGTATTTTAACTTAGGTATTTTCCAAACTATGTTTGACTTTACAACTTCATTGCTTTAAATTGCAGTATTTCTACCTTCAGTAGTGTATGTACATCATCATAACTGCATTACCGTAGGGAGAATGATTCTTCACCTAAACCAATGTAACAGAATGAGTTTTCTGGGACTTGGTTACCTGTTGTGACATATACACCGATATACGAGTGTACGCCCATACCTTGGGGGTGTAATTATGTTCATATGTAAAGCCGGACCCTTATTTACCTTGCCAGTATCAGTATCAGCATGAAAATACCGGTTTTAGTAATACTTGGGAGACATTACTAAATTAAACCTGCCTTAACATTCCGAATGTCGAAAGTCAAAATAAAAAAAAAAACAACAAAACAACAATCAATCAATCAAACCCTAAAAGCGAAGAGAGAATTTCCCACCACGCTGAGTATTTTCACAACCAGGAGAGATACAAACACGGTTTCCTTTGGACTTGCAGCTTTTTCCTCAAGCCGGCACCTGGTGCTCGAGCGCTCGGGAAGCAGCACCGGGAGCAGCGGGCAGAGCCGAGGAAGACCCTTTTCCCGTAGGACCGGCGCACAGCCGCTCCCGGTGAAACAGCGGGAGGCGGCAACCGACGCGTTTTGCGGGGCCGGCGCATTCCCAGAAATCGCCGCCCGCGGCACCGCTGCGGCTTGTGACGTGTTTTATTAATTTCCCTGGTTCCTCTCA
>NW_009732730.1:0-2429 GCF_000703405.1 Apaloderma vittatum | reverse complement strand
AGTACAATTTACACACCAATCTTTTAACAGAATAACAATTCATCTCTATTAGGAAGTTGAATCTATTAGTGTTTTGTGTATAAATAATCGTCAGTTTGGGACCTTGGTGTGGGACAGGCACCCCCACCTGCACATCGCTGCGTTAACAGAAGACACCTCCACCCCGTGTGTGGGTTGGGTCTTTGCACATTGGGTGACGAACCCCAGTCATGGGACAACACCAGGAGCTGCGCAGAAGAAGTTTGGGGCAGGAGGGGTGGGTCGGGGTTTGGGTACCAGGAAAGGGCAGCAGCAATGTTGCCTGAAGAGCCTGGATGCCCAGGTGAGCCCAGGAGAAGCACCGACAGTCCCCTCGCACTGAGGTGACAACCTGCAGGCTGGTGGCAAATCTGGTGGCATGAGCTTGCAACGAAAAACGATGGCGTGGCTTACTTCAGAGATACGGCGACCGACAGCCCCGGTGTTTCTTAAGGGAAGAGCAACCACTTTGTGCAGAGCTGCTGAAGAGGAGAACAGAGGAGCTGAGGGAGTCTGACAGGAGGCTACAGCCGGGCCACCAGGGCGCGGGGTCCTCCTGCCATCTTCAGTCTCTGAGCTGTCCCATTTCCATGCAGATGCACTCCCATTTTCCCAGCACAGGGAAACCTGCACTTTAACTACTCCTTAGCTACTTCTTGGGGGGCCGGTTAGCTCAGTGGTTTGAGCGCGGTGCTGACAATAATGACCAACACCGAGGTCGCGGGTTCAATTCCCGCTCGGTCCCCATGTGTTCCCTGGTCTAGTCGAGAGGTGGTGTCCCATGGCAGGGAGGTTGGACTAGATGATCTCTAAGGTCCCTTCCAGCCTAGGCCATTCTCTGATTCTATGATTCTTGTACCTTCATCGCTTCTCTGCTCTGCCTGCAGATGTCAAGAGAATGCGTTCTGCGTGTAGAGCGTTCAGATTTGAGAGAACGGACTTGGTCTTTTTGAAAAAACGTGCACCACGGAAACTGAACTCCCTTTCTGCTGAACGCTGGAGGAGCAGCCGGGGTCTGCAAAGGCCCTGGGCTCACCCCGTGCCCACCCCTCAGCCTCCTCTGGCACCCATGAGCAGTGAAAACTCATCCCACAGCTGGAGGCCAGATCCCCCCTGGGGACAGATCTCACCTTCGGGCTTCATTCCAGGTTGTGGACGGTGCCTCCCAGCTTGGGTAACTCAGACCCATGGCGACACCGCTCTGAGGGTGCTTCATCAGGTTAAAACCACCCCAAAGAGCAGGAAAACACTGAAAGCGTCACTTTTGCCACATTTGAAGGAAAACCGAAGGGATAAAACTAACTTCTTGGTGGTAACCTGGTGGATAAGCCCTGTGGGCACACCACACCATTGCAGACAGCAAAAAACTGTCAAATTCAAGGTAAAAGGACATGCAGAGTCACACATCGGTGCGTCTGAACAGCCCAAGGGGTGACAGCCTTTAAAAAAAAATAAAATAAAATCAGAACCATTTAAAATTTGAGGGTTTCCAGCCAGTTCTCCCCTCCCCTGCCAAGAAAAGCGGCCCCGGCCCCACCTGCGCAGAGCTTGCCCACCTCCCATGAACATGGACGGAGCGGAGCTCTCTGGATTTCCTTCGTCTCATTCAGTCACGGGGCTTTATTGCATAATTTTTATGAATGAGGAGTGTCACTTCCCAGGCAGAAGTTTCCTCAGGCTGTGCGGGTTTCCCCTGTGCTTGCACGAGGTTGTGGTGTTGGCAGCTACTTTAATTTCCTTCTGCCCGTGGCTTCTTCTCCCCACAGCATCCTCATACAGGAGCTGCTGCCCGAGGGTTGTGCACTTTTCCGGATCAAGCACCGTCCGGATGGCCAAGCCCAAAGATTCATGGTCAACGGAGTTAAATCCAGTTGGTGGCCCAGCACAAGTGGTGTCCCCCAGGGCTCAGGCTCCTGTTTAACACCTTTATCGGTGATTTGGAGGAGGGGATGGAGTGCAGCCTCAGGGAGTTTGCAGGTGACACCCAGCTGGGTGGAAGCGTCGATCTGCTGGAGGGTAGGGAGGCTCTGCAGAGGGATCTCCACAGGCTGGAGGTTAAATATATGTCCTTATGCAGCAGTAAAAAATCCTGAATTTTGTCCACTTTGTACTTAACAATGAGCTTCACAGTGTCATACATCTGGTACCATGTTTTTCTGAAGCACATAAATGAAAATCAAAGCTTTTCATTTCTTTGAATTTCACAATCAATATCTAATTAGCTTTCTCCTTCTATGTTTCCAGTTTTAAACCACACAATAAAATATTGTGTATATAGTGTAGCTGTTTGCTATTTACATACCGAAGCCTAACTTATAATATATATTTTAATGACGTTTAATAGGCACGCGATTTCCAAGATCACTGTTGCAGGCAGGACGTGCTTCATTATTCTCTAGTGTATTTTTGCA
>NW_009732729.1:0-458 GCF_000703405.1 Apaloderma vittatum | reverse complement strand
AACACACAAAGCGTGGAAGCAGAGACTGGTAACGTGGGATGATTACACGGAATTTGCCCGTGTAATCAGAGACCAGGTTAGAAAAGCTAAGGCCCTGACAGAGTCAAATCTGGCCAGCGATATTAGAAAAAACAGAAAAGTATTTTACAGGTACGTAAGAGAAAAAAGACAAATGAGAGAGAATGCAGGGCCTCTCCGGAAGGATACAGATGACCTAGTTACTGAGGACATGGAGAAGGCTGAAATATTCAACAACTTTTTTTTGGCTCAGTCTTCACTTGCAACCACTCGAACCACAACACCCAAATCACAGAGGGTGTTGGCTGGGTCTGGGAGAGTGAAGAACCACCCAGGGTGGATCAAGTCCGGGAACACCCAGAGAACCTGAAGGTTCACGAGTCCATGGGACCTGATGAGGTAGATCCCCGGGGCCTGAAGGAACTGGCAGCTGAAGTTGC
>NW_009732728.1:0-489 GCF_000703405.1 Apaloderma vittatum | reverse complement strand
GAAGCTTTCAGCCCTGCTAGCCCTAAGGGGAGTGTTTTCTTCTCCAAAACAGGCTTGCGACCCTTGTGGATTTGCATTCCTTTAGGTATCCTAGGCCCTATGGCTGAGGACAATGGGAGAAGCTTTCAGCCCTGCTAGCCCTAAGGGGAGTGTTTTCTTCTCCAAAACAGGCTTGCGACCCTTGTGGATTTGCATTCCTTTAGGTATCCTAGGCCCTATGGCTGAGGACAATGGGAGGCTGAAGCAGATTTTCCTCCATCCTTTACAGGAGCTGGACACAAAGCCTTGACTGTAGGGATGGAGGATGTAGAGGAAATCAGGACCTGAACACTGAGAAGGTGAGGGAGCTTAGTGTGTGTCTGTGCCATGTGAGCTAGGCTCCACTCACTGAGGAATCTACCAGAGCAGAGAGCGCTACACAGACATTATTTTCGCTTCTGTGAGGCGTATGATTTACCTGCCAAAATCTCTGCTTTAGGAGTGAGAGCT
>NW_009732727.1:1481-9639 GCF_000703405.1 Apaloderma vittatum | reverse complement strand
CGGGCAGGATCGGCCCCTGCGCGTCTACGCTTCGGGAAACGTGCAAAGAGGACGGCAGGGACCAGGGAGAGTAAAGGAATAAGGATTTACGGTTCAATCAAATTAAATTAAACCTCTTTCTGCTCCAGTAATGTTTCTGAGACATACGCTGCCTCTGTCCCAGATACACTAAAACATCTTCTAAGCCTCATCAATCTATAATGAGGCTAAACAGGCTGTTTGGGAATAATCAAACTAACGTGGAGTCTAGTGGACAGCAAATCTCATCCAATCTCACGCACATGTCAAAGGAACAATAAAATAAATACTGACACAGGAGGCAAAATTAAAAAAAAAAAATCTTCAAAGTTTGGACTAGATCCTATAAAGAAGCAGCTCTTCCGCATCATACCTATGAACAAAAATCTTAGTGCAGATGCTGCTCTAAGGACACGTCGCCCGGCCGCCTTCCTGTAATCCACCACAGTGAAACGTAACGACACAGACCGAACAACTTTGAAGCACAAACACAGACTCAAGAGAAGCAAACTCACACAGGTTATAGTTTAGTATCATTTAGCAGCAACACTTCTAAGCCTCTGCACGCTAAGGTTCTCTAGGATAGACTAGTTTTGCTCCACAATCTACTAACAGTGGTTTGAGTAGTATTCCTAGTGCTTTTATAAATTTAGTAGCCCTGCTCCTATAAACTACAAAATGAGGTGTGGGGTGTAAAGAGATATTCCCGTTTGCCTGTGTTATCTGGGACTAACTTTTAGTCATGACTACTGCAAACAAACAACAGTTTATCTTCTAACTGAAATAAACTTCCTCTGCTTTTCCAGCAACACGGAGCTGTAGCTCGGTAAGGGATTTGGGAGGTTTAATACACGTGTAATGATGCTGGTTGGAATTACGACAGAAGGAATTACAATTTTTCTGCTGGGAGAAGGGAAAAAAAAAAAACAAACCCAAAAACCCCCCCAAACAACTAATTCTTTACTGCAGCCATCTAGCCTGGTTCACAGTAAGAAATGACCACACCAACATTTACTAAAACAAAACCAAACTTCTTTAAAATTGGCAACTTAAAAATACGTGGAACCTCTGTGATACAGACACGGGTGCTGAGCATGTGGTACACGGCCAAGTTTGAAAGAATAACTCATGAAATCTGCAGGCAGATTCTTCTGTTGGCGATCAACTTTTTTCCTATCCCCAAGGGAAACTAATAGGACACCTCTTTAATTGTTAGAAACATTCAAAACTATATTACAGTATCAGTATGTGAATATAGGACAGGTTTAGATGACAACATTTTACAGCTTGGTAAAATACAATCTCCCTGAAAAATAAAAGTTATTAGAATACATCCATCATCAAGCCTGGTCATCCCAGGTCCTCTCTGCACTCTGCCACTCATTTGAAGTGGGACTTTTTAGCAAAATAGTTAAATCTGTTTTCCCATTTTTAAGTTGGCACCTACCCCTACTTCTCTTCCTCATACAACTGAGGACACACAGAATCAAGTCAAGCTCTGGTGCAGAAGCAGAGACATCCAGTGAAGAGTTACCTCGTGGTACGGCGTACACAGACATCAAGTGCACGGCATCATCGGCACGTAACGAAAGGAAAAACGTACTAATAATGAGCCCTTTGAAAGAGATACAGAGCGAGAGCAGAATGTCTTGCACTAAGGTTATGTATTTAACAGTTTTACATGAAATATTTATATATAAAAACTTTAAGTGCTTTTTTCCTCCAATTTAAAAATCTAAAGAATTCAAAAATAAGGCATTCAATATTTGAAAAAAGTACAGATTTACAAAATGTGTATATTCTGTCATGAAAACTCCACACCAACATTATACACTTGGAAAAAAAAATACAAACAGGATATATTACAAATTTATGTAGCAATAACTTAGTTCATACCATGCAATAAAAAGTACGTTAATCAAGATATACGAGCTTTTAAGTTTCCTAGATTGAAGGGCTTAATTTTATCTGCAAACGAGTTTTTATGCAAATTCTTAGAACTGTGGCACTTGGAATCTCTGGTAGCCTTTCTATTAAGATTTAAATTGTACATAATGATTATGAGGATGGAGAGTAACAAAGCAGCCATTACGAATCGTTCCAACTTTGCTCGACAATAGCTGAAACTCTTTTCTCATATTCACGTTTGTTCTCCTGATAGAGTTGTGCCGCCTGACTGTTTGCTGGACTGTTTGGATTAGGTTCGTCAAGCAGAGACTGTAAAAAGGGAAAAACAAGATGTGAGACAAGCCAGGACATTTTAAAATCAGGGACAAAAAAGTCAGCTTAAAAATCAGGGGGAAAAAAAAAGATCAATTTAAAACTTTCAAACCAGATGTTTCAGGAAGCAGACATGACTCAGAAGAGCTCAATTAAAAAAAAAAAGTTAATCTCAAGGTTGGGCACCCACAATTGCACCACTGAACCTCAAATTACACACTGCATAAGCATGAGCACTGCCTATGCTTCTAGGTTCACAAACCTAACAGATCTGTGGTCATCTGTGCCCGTTAGCTGTCTAGCCAATTGATTCTTAGGTAAGTACATTACTGCTGTCATTCACAACTGAAGAGGGTCTTCAGATGCCTCCCACAAAACTTCACTGTAGAGAAATAAAGCCAATCGCACGGGAGAAAGGAAAATGCACATTTTTACTGTGCCAGGCCATTTTTACTTATTCCAATAAAGTAAATTTCCACAGTATTGTCTCCTTGAGGACTTCACAGGCACAGCTTCACAATAAAGGCACCAGGCAGATTCTACATCTGCCGTCCTATCTTGACAGATTCCTTAGAAAAGGAATCCAAAGCAGTAACTGTTCTCTCCTAAAAAATTCACAATGGCAGCCTCACAGCTCAAAATCAGTAGTAATTACATAGGTCAGCATCGTAGCCTTTATTTGATCTAAAAAGTTACTGCTTAGCTCACAAGTACTTGAAGTCTCCCTTGATACCTAACAACAACATAGCCATTTGATAAAATAGATGCCAAGTTACCTGAATTGAAGTTAAAATAGATGAGACATCATACGTTGGACTCCAGCGATTCTGAAGAATATCTAAACATATGCTACCATCCGCATAAACTGTAAATACAACACAAATCTCTTTTAGAAACTAATCAGATTTATTTCACAGTTTGTCCATTACATTCTGTTCCAGCCAGAGTTACTGTTGCAACACAGTCCTTGCTTAAATTAAGACTTTAGGATAGAGGACAGCAGTTAGGTGTCACAACATTCGGTAGTTCCACACCTTGTATTTCTGTTACTGGAAGTAACAGAACGTTTAAGAGGAAATGAAGGAAGGTTTAAAGATGATGGCATTAGCACAGGAACTGGAAGATTTGGTTTCGTGCTCCTCTCCTGTGCCTGGCCTGTGCCCACAGAGTCGAGGGGCTCCCAGAGAGCCATCTGCTGCCAGGGTGGAACTCGCGGCACAGCCGAGGATCTCGCAGCCATCATGCATCAAACAGTGGGAGTCCTCGCTCCGTTTTCACGTATGAGACACGCCAAAGCAGGTAATAGAAAATATTGGAAAGTACGCCTGAAACCCTGCTTCTCTCTGGATACCTATCAGTAGTCTTAACAGCCCTGTATGAAACTGAGACTCGCCACGCAAACTCCTGTACCCTAGTCTTCAAGCTTGTTCGTGCCAATAAAGAAGTTACAAAAACCTGCCAGAGGCACGCTGGTCTGCGTGTGACGTGACAGATGAATGACGAGATGGCACCATCTAAGAAGTCACAGCACTGAAGCCAAAGTCAGCTTCTGGGCAAGGAGGGCTCAAGAAATGACTGGAAAGGGCTTATGCTTCAACCCTTAAACTGAATTTGTATCCCTCATCGCTACAGAGGGGCTTGGAAAGGCAAAAGGCACCATTTGTGGTTCCTGCCTGCAAGAACAACTGGATAAAGCCTATCAGGTGCCAGAGCAGGAGCCACGGCACTCCCTCTCCTAATCCTGTCCCCATTACTGAGTTCAGGTGAGCCTTCTCCTCCACAACTGTGCGTTCATACCTCCTCCCTTGTGCTGGTACTAGTGGGGGCAGCAAAGCAAGCGAAGGCACAGACTTGGCCAAAATCTTGCCTGATAGAAATAAATAACATTTGGCTCGATCAGTTCCCTACTCCACGACGTGGCTGCTGTTAAATGGAAGGAGGCAGGAATCTGCAACCAGAATTGCCTTTTTAATCCAACCTAAGTGCAGCTGAAAACGCTCCCAAGCTTTGCTGCTGAGGCTACATATTGATTAGAAAGAGACAGTTAGCTGCTTCTTAGTGTGTCATAATTCTTAATTTTTCATTGAGCAGTTGCTCTCCCAGACCTCTACTTAGGAGGTGACAATGAAGAGAGATGGGAGAGCTGTTAAGCGTTCAGCAACTTTGTGGAGTACATGACCACACTGTAACATTTAATGAGTATTATGGCTAAATAAACATTATTTACTCACCATTTGGATGGAACATTTTTGATAAAAACCTAACAGTCGGAGGCTTATTTGGATACTCTTCTGAAAATTCTATTACTAGTTTAAAAGTACCTGTCCGAACAAACATAAACACAATCAGGTAAGTAACAAAAAACACCTTCAGGAACATACACAACATGAATTAATTTATGTGCTCCACGATCAACATTTGTTTTCACCATTACACAAACAAGCAACACTGCGTCTGGTTTCTTTTCCTATATTTCAGGTGATAAGGGAACTACAGAACTACTACTTGGTGATAGTAAAACAAGCCCAGGAGCAGGAGCAGCAGCAGGTAGGCAGAACCTCAGAGACTCACTCTAAGTATGGCAAAGGCAGCTACATCCAAGAGCAATTACCCCACTGCCCTCCGCCTTTGCTGTGACCCAACACGCCGGTTCCGTGGACTCCAGTGACTTTAAGGTGTTCCATTCAGAAGGCACTCTTGTGGTGCCAGCAAAGAAACACTGGAATTTCAGAATCAGCAATCTCAGTCTTTGGAGCTCCCCAGTGATTCACTGAAAAAACTTTTCTCACGGATCAGTGAATAATTTGCTGTGAAGTCATCCAACCCAACACAGAGAAAAACCCATCTGCTGCCGATCACTGCAATAATACTGTAATTATTAAACTCATTATTCCTCACATGCCTAAGGGAGGTTCATTACACACCAACTTTCACGTTTATGTACAAATTCGGTATTCCCTCCCCCTCACCAAGTTCTATATTCAGAACATTTCAACATTTTTCACCTAATCTTCATTAGCAGAACAAAGATGAATCAAACACGCCACAGAGGTGACTCCAGAGAAGCGTGCTGTCGTGTTGTGTTCTCACATCTCTGCAGCGAAGCTCATCTGGCAGCACCAAAGCAACTTCCCCCACCAAAAGCTCTAGTATATGTGTATCAACACATCATGAGAGAGAAACTTCCTAGCTTTCTAACCCTCAACCACTGTGACAAGTTACTGCTTACATCAAAATACATATTTCTATAGCCGACAAGACCTTACTCCTTCACTTGCTTGCTTAGCTTGTTCGTAATTATATATATGGATAACATAGATTATATTTTTCAAAGCAGAACAATGTTAATACTGGCAATATTTATAAGGATGACAGAGGATATAAAAGTTAGTGGCTTACCATCTTCAAAAGGCGTCCCTTCTGGCCTGAAAGGTTTTAAAAATAACCTCCAGTTAAAAATTATCACTATCTAAACAGGCACAATATATTTCTACCTTCTTCCTCATCCTCCCCAAGATATAGGTATAGGCAATAATTTAAATATTGGGCAAAGTATCCAGGGGCAACCTCCAAGAGCTTTGTCATATCTAAGGCACTTTCCCATAGTCAATCTGTTCGCTGAGATAGCTCCTTTATCATCACCCCCAACAATACACACGGCATTATGTGACTAATTGGAATTAATGAGCAAATTACTAGTCAGCATACTTCAGTTTTGTGGAAAGATACTAAGCCAGTTCCTGTTCTGTAGGACATGTAATGTAACTTCCTAGACAGAACCTGCACCTTGTTGTGCTGGGAATCAATCCCATCCCTGCTAATACATCTGGATTTAATGGCTGAGAACACGTGGTGCTCGGACAGTGAGGATGTAAACACAACTCCTACACGCTCTAACCTATTTATTAAGCCACATGCAAGCTTCAATCAACAAAAAGATGAATAAATCTTAAGTTTTTTCTTTCCGACACGTTCTGTATCGCCCTTGAAAACAGATTTTTACAGCAGCAGCATGCTTGGCCATTTTTCTAAGTTTGCTGACTTCATGTACATGAAATGAGAGACTAATTGTAAAAACTAAACCCAGGTCTTGTTATAGTTCGCCCTTAGATACAGAATTTTATAGTGATCAAAAACTCTTACCCAAATATAACTGCATTCCATTGCATTATATTATTTTCAGATGGTGCACCACTGACACCCACAGGAGGGTCTTCTTGCAACCTAAGAATTACAAATATAGAGTGACAAGTCTTATATAAATGAAATACTTCCACCTGCAAGTGTAATTGAACAGTAATATCCAGATTTCATAAATATTTTCTCATTCCAAATCAGAGAATACACAAAGCATTACATGCAGATTACCAATAGTCTGGAAGACCATCTACAAGATGACACACATCAGGATTTTCTCATGTATTGCACCAACGTGCTACAACGGCCCAATAGGTTAGATTAAGCGCGTAGGGAGCACAGAATTAACTCCGAGGGTAATTTAAAGCACCACATACAGGTCGGATTTACAGTACTACGTAGCCAACTATGAAAGAGCAGTTGCTGCTGGCTGCCACAATGAAGAGCAGAAGAAATTGCAGCCACCAACAGGAGCTGGAAACCAGCTGGTGCTCCTGACACAGCACGCTCGCTGGGACTTAGTGCAAGGAATTGTCACAGCATCATGGAACGGCTGGGGTTGGAAGGGACCTCTGGAGATCACCCAGTCCAATCCCTGCCAGAGCAGGATCACCCAGAGCACATCACACCGGAACACATCCAGGCAGGTTTGGACAGTCTCCACAGAGACTCCACAACCTCTCTGGGCAGCCTGTTCCAATGCCCCGTTACCCTCACGATGAAGAAGTATTTCCTTATGTTTAGGTTGAACCTCCCATATTGCAGTTTGTGCCCATTGTCCCTCGTTCTGTCCCTGGACACCACTGAGAAGAGTCCGGCCCCATCCTCTTGACAGCCACCCTTTAGATATTTATAAGCACTGATGAGATCCCTCCTCACCCTCCTCCAAGCAGTGGAGCTTCTCCTGCCCTCTCAGATCCTTGTTCGTGATGTGGCTAAATTTGGTATAAACCTATTTTGACCAGCAAGCGGATTGCTTCAAAAAGGAGCAAGGGGAAATACCTGTGTACTGCTCCCTCTTACGAGTTCAACAAATGTGTTCATCTCTAAAGTAATCATGGAAACATTTTAAATTATTTATAGTTCCTTAATCCTCGGACTAGGGAAAAGCACATTACTTACTGAAAGGCACATAAACTTGAACCAGACAGAAATAGATACAGCAACTGAAGGACAGGATCCAGATACTCTCCTTCTGCCCATCCTCATGTGTATCAATGCTTCTGCTCGAGGATTGCCTAACACCTTGAACATAAACCAGCAAGCCCCAGTCACCTGACGAGCAATTTGCTGGACCAAACTCCTTCGGTGACAGCTCCCATGCCCCCTGCCCACTCAGCCTCTGCAGTTACACCAGAATCAAGAGAACACAGCAATCACCCTTGCCTTGAAAGCAATTCTTTAGCCTTAATGTGAGGTTTGACCGTACCACAGGACACTTGCAAAGCCACCACTGAAAGTCCTGCAGAACAAGGGACAAAATCTGACTAAACGGCGGCACACAAAAGCGGATTTATTGAGCGCCGACGCTGGTACGCAGCCACACGTTCTCCGTACCTTCACTGCCCGAGTCCATGACAAAACCTCAGGGATGCTGAGCAGCTGCGGTGCCTACAGAGCCCAGCAGCAGGGCTGGCTCTGCTCGCGGCTCGGATGCTCTGCTCGCGGCTCGGATCCCCTCCGAACCCTGCGTTTACATCCTTGCTGTCCGAGCACACACAGTTCAGACAGCTTAGCATCAACAGCATAAACCACCTACTATTTTAGTCAGGGAGAGCAGGAA
>NW_009732727.1:0-1471 GCF_000703405.1 Apaloderma vittatum | reverse complement strand
GTGCTGCTTCTCCCTCCGTGACAGTCAGGCCGCACGCCAACACGACCACTCGGACACCCAACACGCTTGGCTTTAGGTTTTAGATGGATTTAAAAGCTCATGTGCACCCTTGCTTTCAAAGGGTCTAACTACAGAAAGGTTGAGGCAAGGACTTGAAGTCAGACTGATCCGAACAGGGCTTGGAAAACTAGGGAAAATATAGTATTTATAGCTCCTTTTCTAACAGCAAAAATAACTTTTTTTATCCTGTTGGTTTAGTCAAACCACTCTAATTAGAGCAGATACAAGATCTGTTGGGCTGTTCTCTCGTCACTGTTCCTGACAATCACAGCATGCAAAGGAGTTTATATTTAATTAAGTGAATCAGAGCTAACAGCATCCAGTCTGCTTTTTCAGTATGAGGTACAAGTAGCATAAGGCTAAGCAAAAATATAACTTATGGTAGGAAAGAGGCAAGTGAAAAGAAAAAAAAACCTGACATGAAAAAATTTACATAGATTTTGGGGGTATGAAAGTTGTTATATATTTGCTAAATAAACTGCATTTACTTGTGTTTATTTGGTTATACTTTTCCAGAGCTTTAAATTCTTCTCTCCATCTTAAATTGCAAAATTGTTAGATCAGTCCTTCTAAGATTATAAAACCATAAAACCCACATCTGACTGCAATGCTGAAAAATTACTTAGTTCCTCACCCTGAAAAAAGTCACTGGTTCATGTAATCTGTGTAAGCAAATACAATGAAAAAGACTGAATATCCTGTTTTGATCTGAACAGGAATCAAGCAACACCCACTTAGCAAACACCAACACCCAAATACAACAGATGAGGTTGGCTCCACATCTCAAAAACATCCAACTTTTTGTAGAGTCACAAATCGGGCTTTTACCACTGTAGCTTTACATACAGTCATGTAGAGCAACTACAGTACGCGTCAACTGTTTACTGATGCATTTTCAGGTACTGGTATAACATAGCTACGCTAAAAAAAGAGACACTATCAAAGCTGACTCACCTCCAACAATTTATGAGCAACTCCAGTCCAGAGAAATCATAAGACATATTGTGGAACTTACAGAAGAACCCCCCACCTTTTTTCCACACTCTCTAAGTGTGTTTACATGTCAGACGGGAAATAAATTATTCTGTGCTTCAGTCATTAACATTTAAAAGATGGCAGCTAATAACTGCTTCCTTAGCAGTTTGTATATATTATACAAAAGACTGAAAACTTTAGACATGACAGCATGCGAACACGAAAGTGCATTTTGTTTTTCATTACATACACAGGAAAATGAACTGTTTGCTAGTTCTTTGCGCCTTATTTTTAGACGCGCATCCCGAATTCTACTTATTTTCGGAGACCTTCACCCCAACGACACTCAAATCTCACCTAAACCCTGGTCTCTTCAGATATCTGGGCGTTCAGAAGGCTGGGTGAGGCGGAGCGGGGGGTCGGGAAAGGCACAAAC
>NW_009732726.1:0-453 GCF_000703405.1 Apaloderma vittatum | reverse complement strand
GTGGTCTCTAGATCTTCCTGGTGGTCCCTGGCCTCTTCCTGGTGGTCGATATGGTCTTCCTGGTGGTCAATACGGTCTTTGTTTCCTCTCGTTCCCTGGTTATAAATCTCCTGGCTGGAGGTTTTCCTCTTGGTTGAGTTTTCTGTGTTCCATCTGTTTTCGCTGCCTCCCAGACGCCATCCCAATCTCTTGGCCCTGAAGAACCGTGCCCGTCCGCAGAGCTGGGGGCACGTTCCTTGTGTCCGGTGGAAAAGGGCAACTCAGAACCACCCTGATGGCTCCGGAGCAGGGGGTGAGCACTGGCTAAAGGCGCTTAAAAAGACCTCCTCGTCGCCGCACCCCTGGGCACGGGGACCCCGCTTTGAAGGACGGCCCAGGGCACCCTGGGCTGCACAGATGGGTTCGCACACCCTCCAGCCATCCCTGGGCGCAGGTGGCTGTCATGTCCTGTCC
>NW_009732725.1:12448-14459 GCF_000703405.1 Apaloderma vittatum | reverse complement strand
TGGGGTGGCCTCAGAGCCAGAGCCCTTCTTCCCACAGACACTGAAGAAACCTCATCCCTTCCCAAAGCCCTCAGAGGCGTTGCCTTGGGTGGCAGCAGCTCTGTCCCACACAGGTGCCCCTGCCAAGGCAGAAGCTCCCTCTTATCTTCTCCTACGCGGGGTGTCACTCCTGGGTCAGCTCTGCTCAGTGCCAGGGGCTGTGGGGTCTCACTGTCTCCACCTCCCCTGCTTCGGTCCCTCTGGCCTTGTGATGTTGTGATTCCTGTCGAGGCAGCCCGGGACGGGAGAATCAAGTCAAATGTCTGATTCAAGCGGTCTTGAGGAAGAAGAGGCTGGTGGTGATGAAGATGTTTCCTAGAAGGCCTTGGGAGCGAGGCTTCTGTGGGGAGAGGGCACCCACCTCTCTGGGGAGGCTTTCCCAAGTGCTGCTCCCATCTGGTGCTCCTCCCAGTTGCCTTATCTGAACCCTGCAGTTCCCTTACTTGTGTGCAGACACAGTCTGAAATGCTTAGTTGGCTTTAAATCCTGCTAGGCCAGTCAAATCTCTCTCTTCTAATGTGCTTTCACTCGGTTCTTTGTCTCTGCGCCAGCTCCCTCAGGTTGGTGGGACAATCCAGCCCTGTGGCAAGCGAAGGGAAAGCACCGAGCACCACACGCTGCTTCCGCTCCTGAGGGACTCCCTGAGTTATTTTGTGTCCCAGCTGCTCCCATCCCTTCCCTGAAGGTCACAGCCGTGCTCCCAGCCCGTGGCCTCACCAGCATCTCTCTTCTGCAGCGGGTGACTTGGAGCTTCAGCTTGGAAAGCTCAAACCAGGTGAACCGGTCTGGGAGGCAGCCGGTCCTGCCCAGACAATACGCTCCAGCGTCAGGATTTTGGCAGAGTTCTCTCTTGCTGCTAACTTGGCAAATAGCCTGCCATCCAGGAACCTCGTTACCACCCCGAAACGCCGCGTGCCCGTCCTTTCTAGGGATGGTTACCGACAGGCCTTGAGCAACGCAACCACGAAAGGTGGAGGTGGAATGTGCTGCTTCCGTGGTCGCTAGACGTGAAGCTCCCTTTTTGTCTGAGCTTTGAGAGATCTTCCCGTACAGATTCTTGGCTCTCTTCTTTCTTTGCCCTGACAAGCTGGCAGAGGGAGGCTTTGTAAAGATTTGGAGGCAGCAGTAGCTTCCTTTTCCATGACACTTTGCGTGTTTGGTCACTTAGCTGTATTAGCTTTTAACTAGTGGGTTGTTGTTTTTTCCCCGTGTAGATTTAGGGTGACAGAATTAGTAAATGTTTCCTGTTTCTGGTACTGCCCTGTGGTTTTTGCATTGGAATTTTCACCCCAGGTAATCTTCCTGTGTTGGCAGGTTGGTCTAGTGTGTTATCCTGCGTGGTGGTTTGTTTATTTCCTGCTCTTTAGATGGGCAGCCAGGCTCTGGTGGAGGTTGTTTAAATGCTGTTTTAAAAGAGGAGGAACAGCTAGGCATAAAGATATTCTGTGCCCATAGTGGCACTGAAGTTTTGTCAATACGCTTTCTGCTGCAGTGTCGATAACCCACACCCCGCGACGATCTCCTCGTGAGCAGCGTGACGCCGATACTGAGTAAATCAAGTTACTGAGCATCACTTGGTGGTATTGCTCCCCTGCTTCAGTTTTCTCAGCTGTAGAAGCAGGGTTTGGTAGCACACCTTGGTGTGGGGCTGTGGGATGTGCTGGGAGGCAGCTCCAGGGACATGAGCTGATGGAGCAGGGTCAGACGTCGCAGGTACCGGAGCCATGGCGGCACAAATTTAACATCTGGCAGTTGCACGTTTGCTGGTGTATCTTAGAAGTCACCTGTTGCACGTCTCAGAGTGTTTGCACGCCTCCTGTCTGGCCGGTTACAGCCTCTGCGCGGGTGGAGAATCGGCAAAGATGGGACAAACCCAGGGAGAGCCCACTTCAGGCAGCGGCTGGCGCTCACTGGTGCAGGGTGGGGTGTTCAGCCCTGCCTCCGTAGCCCCCTGGAAGCGAGACTGTCACCT
>NW_009732725.1:12103-12327 GCF_000703405.1 Apaloderma vittatum | reverse complement strand
TGCATCGGCTGTCAGCCAGCAAAGGCATCGGCCGATTGCTTCAGAGCCCTGGGGGAGAGTTTCCTCACCCAGAGCTGGCTCCCACATCCCCTTCTCTGTCGTGAATGCGCGTTGTTCCTTAGGTTTGTGAAGTCCGGGCCTTCGCCTGCGAATCCGAGCGGTCACCTGTCGGGCAGCGTCCGGATCCCTGCGCAGCGCGGAGCGACGGGCTGACGGGCGCCGCG
>NW_009732725.1:3591-12054 GCF_000703405.1 Apaloderma vittatum | reverse complement strand
GGGCCCTGCCGTGAGTCGCTGGGAAGCGGCGCTGATCTGGAGGGCTTGTTTCTCTTGCTCCCGATACTCTGCTTGCCGTGCCCACCCACGGGGCTGCCTCTGCTTAATAGCTGCCCTGGCTCCTGGATGCTAATTAGTCAGCAAACTCTTTCCTCAGCGGGTAAACACAGTGAAGCCTTTTCAGTGCTTCCAGCCACGAGGGACGGCCGCTCCGAGCCCACCCATCGCTGGGCTTCGCCCCCAGAGTCTCTCTGTGCTCTGCTTGTTTCCAGCCTCAGCCGTGGATCTCAGCATCTTTCCCTTGCCAGCTGGGCCTGTTGCTGCCGTCTCCCCAGCATCAAGTGGTTCCCAGCGCGCTTTCCAGCTGCACCGGGCTGCCAGCTCCCTCCAACACGGCCGGGCTCTGCTCCTTTTACTGCTGGGCACCATCTGCAGCTCCTGGCAACCAGGCCAGCGCTGTTGACCCAAGAGGAGCCTGTCCCTTGTGTGCCAGCTCTGAATGAGCCCTTGTCTCTGCCCTGGGACCAGGGGATGGGGAGGACTTGTTTTCCAGAGATGGTTTGTCAGGGTGGGGTGGCTGTGAAGAGTTACCCAGGTGGAGGGAATAGCTGGGGGATCTTGTCTTGCATCCAGAGCCTGTAAAACAAGTGAGGAGCACTCATCCTGTAGCTCCTTTCTGGGGCGATGAGGTGCCTGCAGCTCTTGGGCTCCCTGTCCCACTGGTCCCATTCCACAGGGAGGGGAGCCAAGGGACGCGGTGACTCATTTCAGGCCACGTAGGAAGTAATTGATTAAGCTGGGATTTGGACCCGAGTCAAGCCGTGTGCTGTACCAGAGGCTGCTTCGCTGTGGTGCTGGCTGTGAGCCTGAGAGCCAAAGTGGGGTTCACACCCTCAGGTGTGTTGTGGACGAGTCCCCTGCAGGGCTCAGCAGGGTGAATTCCCAAACCTGGAAATGCCCTTGATGCAAAAGGGAGCGAACGTCGGTGTGTAAGGCAGGGGACTGAGACACGTGGTCGCTCAGAGCGAGGCGGGGGTGCAGGGAAGAGCAGATCTCAAATCCCAGCTCAGGCTGGGGAAAGCGACGAGTTTAAACAAGGCTTCTCTTTGCTGCTGCAAAGAACAAAATCTTCAGCTGAATGCGGCACTTTGGAACTGAGGCTTTGGAGACAGAAGGTTATTGAAGTTTGCTTTTGGTCAGTATTCAGCTCCCGGCAGCACGTGGGAGGTGTGACCCCAGTCTAGGCTGAGGAGATTATTTGTGGGTGCTCTGTGGCTTTTTTGTGTTCTATTTTTTTTATTATTATTTTTTTTTCTCTCCTCTTTCCACAGCATTCAACCTGTCTATGGAGCACAGCATCCTCCGCTGGATCCCCGGCTCACCAAAAAGTGAGTGTTTGTCTTCTGGAGACACAGGCCACGAGGCTTTGCAGGTTTTTGGCTCAGTCCCACAGTAGGTGAGGGTCTCCAGCACCCTCTGGCCCTGTGATCTTTCAGCAGAGAAGGGTGGTGATGCCGTCTTAACCTCTGGGAAAGCTTATCTGCTGGCACCTTTTGTGGCCAGAAATCCATGTTGTGCCAGCCACGTCAAAGGATACAGGTGTATTTTTTTAGCAGTGGTGTCTGAACCTTTCTCTCCCCTTCGGAGAGGGAAGAATTAAGGGAAGGGGAGGTAAGGCTGCCCGGCAGCCGTGGGGCTGCAGAACCACAGCACCCTTCCCGAGCTGATCTGACCTGCCTCCTTGGCTCTATCTCACGCTGTGTAGCAGTGAAGGTTCCCTGTTTTCTGTGACGCTTCAGGCGTTGGACTTTGACTCCTGTAGCTTAAGGGTCAATCCAAAGGCTCCTCCTGTGCCTGAGAAAAGAACCAAGCTGGTCCATCCGCCAGGAGCGACGGCAGCTGTATCGGGCACGTTCACGAGCGCAAAGTGGCTCCGTCTAACCTCCACCATGCCTCTCCCCAGGTCACAAGGATTTTTTTGGGGTGTTACTCTACCAGTTTTCTCTAAGGTGGGAAGAAGCAGAGCTGGAGGAATCGTACGTGTCTCCCCTTTGCCCTTCCGAGCTGGGAAGGCTGGCACTCCTCCAGCTGCCTGCTGGCACTGTGGCTCTGCCTCCCAGCAGCGAGCAGCCCGCAGAGACTTAACGCGTTCCTTGGGTTTGGGAGGAGGAACGGGGAAAGTGGAAAGAGGGACTGGCTGGTTGGAGTCAGGGAAGGAAAGAAAATGGACTCGTCTGATGGTGTTGCTCTGATACTGTTTCTCTCCGGCTCCCAGCTTCATCAAGGACCGCTCCAAGGCCAACGCGCTGCCGATGAAAAGCAAGAAGGCCTCCAGCTTTCATGAGTTTGCCCGGAACACCAGTGATGCCTGGGACATCGGTGATGACGAAGACGAGGACTTCTCTTCCTCCTCTTCTTCTTTGCAAACTTTGAACTCTAAAGTGGCCAAGGCCACGGCAGCCCAGGTTCTGGAGAACCACAGCAAGCTGCGGGCGAAACCCGAGCGAGCACAATCCGCTCTCAGTGACATGCCCACCAACTGCAAAGTCATCAAGTCCAGCAGCGAGGCCCAGCTCTCCAGGACGTCTGGTAAGAGCCGTCTTCAGGAGCAGCCTCCTGCTCCGGTGCTCTCCTGAACTCAGCCTCTTGCAACTACTCATGTGTTCTGGTTGAGAGCCTGTGGCACAGCCCATAAGCTCAGCAGAGGCTTTTGCCTCCTTATAGTATCCCTGCGCTCCAGGGAGCTGTTTTCAGAGGCTTGGCCTTAATGCTTCACTGTCCTCTGCTGCTCAGTATCCTCTGCACAGGCACGTGTGTCTAGGAGGGTCCCGTGTTCTGGGTGCCAAGGGATTTTGGAGATCTGTCACGTTCTTGCTCAGGGTTGCTCACTGTCTGCTTCCCTTGTGTCCCAGTGTGCTACTCTTAGTAGTAAAGGTCCTGTTGACCTGCTTACCATGCGCTGTGGAAGTAACCCAGCGTGTCCCTGCTGCCAGCAGGTGGCATTGGCAGCCTGTCACCTCCTCTCTCTGCTCTTGCAATTAGCTTGATCACTCTTTAGGTCAGCGGTGAGCAGAGAAGTTCGATTCTTCTGGGATTCCCACAGCTCCTTCTGCCCCACGGCTTCCTGTGGGAAGTCTGACCTGCTGGCAACCAGGTGTCTGGATGCAGGAGGAGGGAAGGGAAGGAGAAATGGGGGGGAAGAGCCAGGACAGATGCCTGTGAGCCTTCAGAGTGGGCCAGTGATGCTTCGTTTGCTGGGGCTGGGGAAGAAGAGGTGAAATCTGCAGCAGCAGATCTCTGACAGCGGCCAGAGGAGTGAGGTGGACTCGGAGAGGTGTGGTCTCCTTCCCCACCTCACGGCAGCGTCTGCTCCTTGCAGAGGAGGCCTGTGTGCGGACTCCCCTCCAGAAGCAGCAATCCCTTCCCCTTCGGCCCGTCATTCCACTCGTCGCCCGAATCTCTGACCAAAATGCTTCGGGTGCTCCCCCCATGACGGTGAGGGAGAAAACTCGCCTCGAGAAGTTTCGGCAGCTCCTCTCCAGCCACAACACGGGCCTGGGTAAGTGTGGCAAACCGGGGGTGGGAAGGGGAAGGCGGGGGGGGGCTGCTGCTGCCTCAGGTTGTGACCAGGCCTCCTCCAGGGTGGGGAAAAAAATCACTACCAAGTGGGATGGTTGCACGCACTGCTCTGCTGACAGATGGTAATGTCCTCTGCCAGCTCCCTGTCTGTTCCTCGTCTTTCTCCATCTCATAAATGATGGTTGTAGACACTGGGGGCTGCATGAGGACTGCGGCTCTGGCACATCAGAGCCCCCGCAGCCACCAGGCTGAGCTGAAATCATCTCTGCTCCTCTTGCTGCAGACCCACATCCCCAGTCATTGCTAATGTGGAGCCTTCCTGGAGGCTCAAGTGTCTCCAGAGCCCGCAGGAGCAGACTGGGCTTTCCTCTCCTTCTAGGTGTAGTGGTGCCTGGACGTGCCTAGGATCTAATCCAGTGCCACCACTGTCCGTTTGCAGATGAGCTGAGGAAATGCAGCTGGCCTGGGGTGCCCAGGGAGGTCCGGCCCGTGACGTGGCGTCTCCTCTCAGTGAGTACTTGGAGCTGTGACGCAGGAGGCTGGGGGCAGAGTGCTGAGCCAGGGACATGTGCTCCTAGACCTTTACGTGTCCCATAACCAGGTTTGCTCCTGTTGTATCTGTGCCCAACCTACGAGTGAGCTGTAGGTTGGGGTTTTTTTGGTCAAGGAGTGCAGGTGCTGCGTTCTCTTTGAGCAACAAGGCCGGGCTGGTGCTGGGAAGATGTGATTCACTCTGGTTTGGGAAACAGAGCCCCATGAGGTTGGGTTGCTCCAAGATCAGTAAAGGCATTGGGCTGGGAAAGCCAAAGCCCACAAAAGCTCTTTCCCCCTCTCCTGAATCTCTGTGACTGATGCTTCGAGAGGCACAAGGGGCCTGGCAGGATTTCAAGGGGTGGTGTGTGGCGAGGGAAGAGACTCTGCCCTCACTCGGGTTCTCCTGCCGCAGGGTTACCTCCCCGCAAACATGGAGCGGCGAAAGCTGACTTTGCAGCGCAAGCGGGAGGAATACTTCGGCTTCATCCAGCAATATTACGACTCCCGGAATGAGGAGCACCATCAAGACACCTACCGACAGGTACGAGCCCTCTGCCTGTTGCCTCACTTTCTGCTTGGGTTACATCCCTTTCCTCCCTCTTGTTGCTGCTTGTCCGTGCAGTTGGGGTGAGGCAAGAATCTCCTCTAGTGGCAGCTATTAGGAGTCTTCTCCTTGCGGGGACAGGGCACCATGTTTCTGTCCATCTTCTCACAGGTATTAGTCTAAGCCTTCTCTAAATTGATGGAATAACTAAATTTCAGACCCCACCTCTGGCCACCGGCCCCCACTCGAGCAGGAGATAAAACTGTAGGTGATTTTCTCAGCACAGCCCTCGCTGTGCTCGTCAGCAAGTGCAGCTGCCGCTCGGTGCGGGGACACCGAGGGGTTGATTTCCCCTCCGTTAGCCTGTGGTGAAAAGTGCAGTTGGTGTGTCTAACCCACGCTCTCTTCCAGATCCACATCGATATTCCAAGGACCAACCCACTCATCCCCCTCTTCCAGCAGCCGCTCGTCCAAGAGGTAAGCGGGAGGGAAGCTTCTGCCCCACATTTCCTGTGGGGTGTGTGTGTGGAGTAGACCAGCACTGCTCCTAGCGAGTTAGCTTTGCGGGGTAAATACCTCCTGAAAATTTGGTTCTGTCCTGTGTTGCTGGAAGACATCAGACCTGGAGCTCAGGAGTTAGGAGATCAGCTCTTTTGAGGCGAGATGTGGCCAAGAGTTGGTAAAAGATCTGAAGCTTTTGTTTTGAGGCAAATGCAAGGTGTCTGAACCAGAACAGTTTCGCTACACAAGCTCTTTTGTGCGAAGCAGTATGTGAGAAACCTGCCCAGGGCTGATGGGTTTGAGAAGGTTGTCAGGAGGTGAGAGCATCTGTCCTCTCTGGAAGCACGCTCAGCGTGTGTATGCGGTGTCCTGGGGCTGGGGAGGTCTAGAAATATCACATTGGCTGTCGGGGGGAGGCTGTGCTGTTGGGAACTCTCCCGATCTGCGGTATTTTGCTGTGCTGATAACCGACAACAGCTTTAGCTGTCTGCAGCGATGTTCGAGACTTGCTGCTCGAACAGGCAGCCCTGTCCTGTGGGTCTTCAGCCACCTGGATCTCGAGAAGTTGGGTCTGTGTTTCTTCCAGCAGAGGCTTTGATGAGGAGCCTGGGCTGCCTCGTTCTGTGAAGTGGGGGATCTGTGGATCAAACAGGAGTCCCTACAAGGACTTGGATGCTTCTTATCTTACCTGTATTCCTACAGAAAAGCCTCTCGGCGCATGATCTCTGCTCCCTGAGCTTAGCAGTTACGCTTTTCTGCCTTTCCTTTGTGCACGGCTAACGCAGGTACCTGCTTTCCCTCGTTCTTCCCTAGATCTTTGAAAGAATCCTGTTTATCTGGGCCATTCGACACCCAGCCAGCGGCTATGTACAGGGAATCAATGACCTGGTCACTCCATTCTTTGTTGTGTTCCTCTCTGAGTACGTTGGTAAGTGACGTTTGAAGCACAGTGCTGCCTCTCGATCGCAGCGTTTGGGACGGTGCAAAGCTCGCCTTGCTGGAGGGGACGGTGTGCCCTTCCTTCAGCTGGAAGATACATCTTGACCTCTTGCTGTATCTTTGCTGCCTGACTTCAGTTTCATAACCTTCCTGAGCTCCTCGGAAGTTGCAGTGCCAAGGGTGGATTTGCATTTGAATGTACTTTTAAGATCCTCACAGCTCACTGAGGGAGTTTAGGCAAAGCCCAGAATTGGGGCTTGGGCTTGGAGCTAATTCTTGCTCTAGGAGGAATGAGTCAAGTATAAAGAGACCCTGCTGAGAATGTAAAAGAAACTATTTAAATAAAGTACAGGTGTGTTTCTCAAGTCGAGTTTCAGAAGGCGAATTGGCTTTTCCCTGCTGCTTTTGGCTTTCTTGTCAGCCAGGGGCTTTTAGACGTATCTCGAGGCATTTCCACCCCTGGCATTTGTATTCTTTCTCCAGCTCTGGCTGTGTTTTAGGGTTAACATTAATGCTGGGGTGCCATAATCCTTATGCCTAAAGGCTCTTAGTTTTCACTGTAAACAGAAGGAAAAAGGAATTTATAAGACCGTGAGTGACAGAGAAATCCTGTTGAACAAATATTTTTCGAAGTCGGAGCCAAAGCTTGTTGAAGCCAGTGGAGGCCTTCCACTCGCTAGGTGAGACTTTGTAAACTGATCTGCAGCTTCTTGGTTTTTTGGTGATGGGCAGAGGTGGGAGTTCCCAAGCTGGTGGCTTTGGTTCGCTGCTCAGCACAAGGCCGGGCCGACACTCTGGTCTCTGCTCAATCTGGTGGCTTCTCGTAAACAACCTTCCCCCCGATAACGGGCCCGTCCCCACCTCCGTGTTCGTTCCAGACTTCTATCCCGTGATCTCATGCTTTGAGCGGGCGTTGCGTTTGCAAACAACAAATCAGCTTTCCCACAGCTCGGTTATCATCTCTCCTTGGTGCTCATCAGCTGGTTAATGTGTCTGGTTGACGGTGTCTCTGTTGTGTATCACTTACTAGACCAAAGCCGAAAAATCCCTCAGAGGCCTTGTCTGGCTTCCCACCAAGGGCTAGGACGTGTCTGTGGGGAGAAGGTGGTTGGTGCGGGTCGGGGCTGGGCTGTAGCTTATCAAGCCCATTCAGGGAACAGTTTGGCAGCTTTTTTGCATTGATGTCGACGCGAGCGATGAACCAACAGGCAGCAGCAACCCAGCGAGCTCCCAGGCTCTTGTGTGCTGAGGCATTAAACGCGGGGTTGGAGCTGCTGCCTCTCTGACTTGATGCCTTCCCCCTCCTCGTGGCAGGTGAGGAAGGCTCTTTGCTGCTCCGGGTCCTGAAGGAGGTGAATAGGCCAGTGAGTGAAAAACATCTGCAGGAAGCTGTTTTTTTCCAGCTGCCCTGGGATGCTTTGGGAGCTGGATTTCCCCATTATTAACCCGCATCTCCCTACCCTGACTGAAAGAGTCCCGCTGATAGCGCTTCCCTTTTTTTTCGGAACGGTGCCTTGAATCTGCCACGTGTGCCCCTTTGGCTTCAGCAAACACCACCAGGGCTGAAGGAGGGAGAAGCAGCTCTTCCCCAGAGCTTCCAGTCCCCGGGTCTGAGCTCCCCTGTCCCCTTTTCTGGTGCTGACTAGGACCAGTTGGTTTTCCTGTACTTGCACCCAGTCTGGAAGCAAACCTCGTGCTCCTTCCAGGTGCTGTGCAGGTTGCTGCGAGCCCTCGGCAGATGGGGTAGATTTAACTGCTATGTTTTCCCCTTCCCCTCCAGCGTGGCAAGCTGGCTCGCCTTCCGTGCTGCTCTACCTGCCTCCTGCACGAACGTGTCAGCTTCTCGGTGGCCAGCGTGGATGCTTCGGGCCACTGCCAGCTCCGTAGCTGGAGCAATTCCTCCACTTGGCTGATCAACAGCTTCTGAGGGATTGGGGCCTCCGTTGGAGGAAACCATGTGCCCCTTTCTTCAGGTGATCAGAGCAGGCCCAGCGAGCACAGGGATGCTGAGCTGTTCGTCCTGCAAAAACTGCCTCCCAGCTCGGCTCCTGCAGCTCCTCCTGCCGCACCGAGCCGCTCCCAGCTCTCCTGCCTTGTGTTTGCATTTAAAAACGGCAGCAACAGAGCTCAGAAATGAGTTCAGCGTGCCCAGGGAGTGTCAATGCTGCTTCCTCCCCTTGTGCTTTCTACCCATCACAGCATGTGGTGCCACCTCCATCCCCGATTCAAGGCCTTGCACAAGGGGTTTTCCTGCCTTTGGGACCCGTTTAGCACTTCACCAAGCGTGTAGAGGGGAGCAGTGCTGTGGAAACTATGGATCTCACTTGCTCCTAACTGCCTTTGTTACTAAATCCTGATCACGCTTA
>NW_009732725.1:0-3572 GCF_000703405.1 Apaloderma vittatum | reverse complement strand
TCCCTATAAGCAGAAGGATGGAGGGCAGGGGAGCCTTGTCCCAGGGTGTTGTGACTGACCCGGCTTGTTCCGAGCTCTGGTTTCACCCTGGACCTGTTGCTCACTGCACGTGGTGCAGACTTGCCCCTCGAGCTGCGAGCTGAGACTGGGTTTAACTGTTCTCCAGCCTGCGCTGAACTCCGGCTCCCTGGAATCGGGGAGTCATTAAAGCTCCCCCGCGGAAAGCAGGGATGGGGGGGGCTGGAGCCCTGTCTCCTCAGATCTGCCTGGCATTTGGAGCAGGGGTTCAAGTGACGCCCCTTCTGTGTGAGCCCTGTTGAAATGTCACTTGCAAAAACTTGTTTTTTGCAATCCCTGGCTGCCCTCAGGCACCCTGTGATACCAGCAGCCACGTCCCAGCTGTCACCGCACCGCTGCCTCCTTTTGAGTCCCCACCGGAGCCATATGTTGAGGATCTCGCTCCTTTCCACGGGGCCTCTGTAGTGACGCTGCGCAGCAGATGTTTGTGCTGGGCTGCACCCTCCGGAGACCTGGGTTGCTGGTGGTTTGGTTGTTTGTTTTTCCCCAAAGCCTCTTTACAATGTGTGTTGGCTCATGCTGGGGCTCTCCTACCGCTGTTTTGTGGCTGCTGGCAGGGTTGCTTCTCTTGTCTCCAGGCAGCGGATGGTCCCCATCGCCTGGGGGGGTCACCCTGTCCCCTTCTTCATCTTCGTCCTCCTGCCTGGAGCTGCCGAGGGAGGTTGAAGCTGCGTCTCCCACCTGTCCTGCGCCTTCACCTGCGGGGGAAGTTATCTAGGGAAGGAGATGGATATTAAACAGATTTTTTTTCTTGCCTTTCTCTTTACCTGGAATATTTAGAGGCTCTGGAGGAGCCAGCAGAAGAGTGATAGATTTAAATGATGACCTGCAGCTGGAAAACAGCTTTGCTGCTCTTTCTTCAGTACAAGATTGCCAGATTAATGCAGGGTTAAGCCCTTGCTTGTCCCTAAATCTCCCAGTGGCGGTTTGTTCTGGAGCTGAGCTCTGCCCCAGGGGAGCAGAAACGTTGGGGCAGCCAGTGCCTCGCTCCCCAACCCCCTACCTGTGAGCGCTGCCCTGCGACATGTTGGAGCCAAGAGGAGTGGCCCGACTCCAGCCCTGAGCCCTGTCCTCTCACTCCTTTACGAGCGAGATCAAAGCTGCTTGTTTGGATTTCTGAGCTTTTCAGGCTTTGGAATGGGGCCAGTGTAGCTCTGACATCTGTCGGTGGGATTTAGCGGCGTGACAGGTGCCCTCCTCAGGAGGGAGGGAGGGAGGGAGCTGTTGGGTCGGCTGAGCCAGGGGGGCCAGAGCTGTCTCTCCTGACTATCTCCTCGCTGGCTTTTTGCTCTCCAGGAAGATGTTTACGCACTTTTGGGTCTTTGCGATGGTGCCCGAGACCTCTGCTCTCCTGTAGAGGTTTCTGAGGCTTTGGCCGTTCTTCCTTGGGGATCCTCAGCGTTGGTACCCACTTTCTGGGTGTTCCTGTTGTGATTCAGTCCTGAGTTGATGCTGATGAATCCAACTTGGAGTGTCCTCCTGGTGTCCCCGTCCCCCAACGCTCTTCTCTCTTTGTTTCACAGAGGAGGACGTGGAGAACTTTGATGTGACAAACCTGTCACAGGACGTTTTACGGAGCATCGAAGCCGACAGCTTCTGGTGCATGAGCAAGCTGCTCGACGGGATACAGGTGAGTGTCGGGGGCTGTGGAGGGGAGCTCTCTGCTCCTCCCAGCATTAGGGAGGCTTTGCTACTTCACTGAGCAAAGCCTGTGGGTCAAGTCTTGGGGAAATAAGAGGTTGTCCAACTGGCACTGTCCTGACTAGGGACTTCACAGCAGGCTTGAACACCGAGTATCCTTGGCCTGTGATGATCTCCGCTCCCTGTGGAGCTGGGAATCTGGTTTTGGTCATTTCAACCTGTTGTTGGAGCTGCTGCTGCTCCTGACTCGTGGCCTCTCTCCCCAGGATAACTACACTTTTGCACAGCCGGGGATCCAGAAGAAAGTCAAAGCTCTGGAGGAGCTGGTCAGCCGGATCGATGGTAGGTGAGGCGGGGATCTGAGCAGGTCGCTGCAGCGGGAAGTCTCCTTAGCACGGGGGTTAGATGCTCACCTGCAGCACGTGTGGAAGCAGGACAGGGCGGGGTCAGCCAGAAACCTCCTGGGAGCAGGGTTTGTTGTACAAGGTGAGGAGAGGAGGCGTTTGGGACACGAGCTCTCAACTAGAAAACATATGGAAGCCGGCGTGTTGGGTGCGGGAGCTGGGGCACCATGGTCCACCAGGTGTGTAAGTGAAACGTGCTGTTTCAGAGCAGGTACACAATCACTTTAGGAAGTACGAGGTCGAATACCTCCAGTTCGCCTTTCGCTGGATGAACAATCTGCTTATGAGGGAGCTGCCCCTTCGCTGCACCATCCGCCTCTGGGACACCTACCAGGTACGTGGGTCCCGCTGCGTCTCCGGCGTGGCCGGTCGCAGTGGGGCCACAGATGGGGGGGACAGAGACCTCCTGGTGGCACAGTGCGGGTGGGGAGATGAGGGAAGCAACCAGCATGGCCCTGGGACGTTTCTAGCTGGGTGGGTGTTAGGTGGACGGGTAGAAGGTCTGTGTCTGGGGAGGCCGAGCTCCAGCTGAGCGGCAGGAGCTGACGCAGAGTTTTGCTGTCTACAGTCGGAGCCAGAAGGATTCTCACATTTCCACCTGTACGTCTGCGCAGCCTTCTTGATCAAGTGGCGGAAGGAGATCCTAGATGAGGAAGACTTCCAAGTAAGTCCCTGGGGCTGATTCCGTGGGGGTAGAGGGGAGAGGAATCACTCTGGTTGAGAGCCCGGAGTGGACACCGTCAACCGTCCTCTCAGGATCTTTGCCTAAAAGTAACCCCTGAGCCCCAGGGGAGAGAGTGGAGCTGTGGGAGAGTTCAAACCACTCCCTGCACCCAGCTTTGATCACTGTGAGTCCTTTTGAGTTTGCCTTCTGGCATCCAGCTGTGGCCCCCTTTATCTCAAGGGGCTTGGGGGCACCTGAGGTGCTTCACTTGCTCAGACGTAGGCACGAGCACAGGTTGAAGCTGTCTCTGAGCCTTTCAGCCCCACGATTGTAGCAGGTTCCTCCGGTCGTGCCGGCCCCTGCTTTGCCTTCAGCCGCCCCAAACTGAGCACCTTCCCCTCTTTCAGGGCCTCCTGATGTTGTTGCAAAACCTGCCCACGATCCACTGGGGTAACGAAGAGATCGGACTCCTGCTCGCTGAAGCCTACAGACTCAAGTACATGTTTGCAGACGCACCCAACCATTACCGCCGATAGGTGCCAGGACTCGACTTCCTCCGCCCCCTCGCCGTGTCCACTCCCTTGTCCTGGTCCGATCTGATCACTGTGGCATTTTTTTTTTAAATTTTGGTGTTTTTTTTTTTGGTCGTCTCAAGTCCTTCAAGACACTCCGGCCGGGAGCTGCTCCTTGCTGTACAAAGCTCACATGGACTCTTGTCTTAACTCTTTTAACGTGTGCCTGTCTGCCACTCCATGCGCCTGGACGTGCCACTCCAGCGACCCTCA
>NW_009732724.1:9737-10059 GCF_000703405.1 Apaloderma vittatum | reverse complement strand
CGAGAGATTCTCCCACCCCCACCCACCGATCTGAGGTGAGGCCAGGGCAAAGCATCCTCCTTTCTTCCCCTCATCCCTTCCTGCCTTTCATCCTTTCTCTTCCCCCCCTCCCTCGTTCCCGAGCTCCTTCCTTTCATCCTTCTTTCCTTCCCCTCCTTCCCCCTTATCTCGCCTTCCCCTCATCCTTCCCTGCGCTTCCTGGTCCTCCTTCCCTTTCTTCTCTCCTCAGCCACCTTTCTCCACTCCTCCCCATCCCCCAGACTCCTGCTCCCCGGGCTCACATTTCGCACCCACCAGAAATAATAATCGTGGCTTCTTTTTT
>NW_009732724.1:9357-9696 GCF_000703405.1 Apaloderma vittatum | reverse complement strand
TTAAAAATGCCATTTTAATTCTCGCCCAGCGAAAGAAGGAGAGAGACAGATCCAGTCACCGACAGAGATAATCCCCCCTTCTTTAAAGAATGGATTTGAATTAATGGTCATTTTGTGGTGTGTGTATTATGGGAAGAGGGGGATTATATTTAGGGAAGAAAAGGAAGGGTCAAAGGTGTGTTGTCTCACTTATTCATCTATTCACCCCCCATCACTGCGAGGTGAAACCAAGCTCTGGGTATTATTTTAAGTATTATTTTTTTAGAGAATTTATTTTTTAAAATTATTCTCCTTCAGGCATCAGAGGTTTCTTCCTCCCTTTTATCCATCCACTCTGTG
>NW_009732724.1:9010-9227 GCF_000703405.1 Apaloderma vittatum | reverse complement strand
CTGAGACCTTCCGAGCCACCCGCTTCGCATCGTCCCACCCAGAACCCAGCCTGAAAGGTGCCAACACCCATCAAAGGGTTTGCTCCGCTGGCAAAGAACGAAAGTTTAAAAAGGCGGTTTTTGTCTTTCGGTGGGAGCGCGCCGGGGATGGCGAAGAGCTGCGTGGGTGATGCCGGCTGCAAGGCGACGGCCAGAGGGTCTCGTTTCGCGGGGTTTT
>NW_009732724.1:0-8949 GCF_000703405.1 Apaloderma vittatum | reverse complement strand
CTCGCCCATTTGGGAGCTGATGCTGTGGGTGCTCGTCCTTAGGGGCGCGTTGATGGTGCCAAGGGTTCGGGAAAGTAACTTTTATGTATTTACGATGGGGTGAAGGGTGAGGAGTAGGTAGCACACACCTGCCTCTCTCTAGGTTGGACGGATGAGTGCTCCCTCGCGTCTCGCCGACTGGGTGCAATGCCTGTTTTCTTTTTAAGGTGATGCTCTGTCAGTTGAAATGATCGGTTGGTGGTTGCATTTTCTCTCTTCGTCAGCTGTGCAGTGGCAGAACGTTTATTTGCTTGTTAGCACGCTTCGGACAATTTCAGCCTTTTTAAGCTGCGGTTTGCTGAATTAGAAGTTTGTTTCTACTTCATCAGGATAGATATGTTTCAAGACCGCTGTTATTTTAGAAATCTTACAGATACCACAGCAGCCGATACCTTAGCAAAAGCCCATCAGCCTGAATAATATAAACACACGCATGTTATGCGCTATCTTGGCATGCGCTCCCTGAGAAGTGTTGCTTCTGTTAACTTGTCAAGATTGCGGTGAACGTGGTGTGTTTTGGAGTACAAGGCAGATAAGTAGCATCAATAGGCAGGGTCTTAAATGATGTTGCTGATGTGAGGAGCAGATCTGCCTGGCTTGGTGGCTGCTACAGTGCTGCTGCTTCTCCTTTTCACCTATAGCGTCTATGGTTGATATTATCTATCGTGGCAGGTTTTTTGCACTGGCAGGTCAAACAGAATTCTTTCTAGAGGAGGAAAAGTACTGACCTGAAGGGTGAACTTTTGCACTCAATTGTGTAAATCATTGTTTACAGAAATACCACCTCCGCTGTGTACAAGAGAGCTGTAATTCCATTAATGGGCTCTGGTGATGACAAAAGCCTCAACAGGAAAGCTCCAGTGTCACTTGAGCCCTCACATGAAAACGCAACCCTAATTTATGCAGATTTCCGAGAGCTCTTTTAGTATTAATGTTGAGCATGTACGGTACTACTGAAATGCCTTTGAACCCCTGAAAACCAAGAATATTCATAGACTGAGACTTTAAAGCCAAAGGAAGCAATTAGATCTTCTGCTCTGACCTCTTGACTATTACAGTCAGTTGGATTTTATCCAGTTATTTTTGATGCACTAACTTGCATTTGACTGAAATGTATTTTCCAGAAAAATTGGAATTTTGACCAGAAGACAGTAAGAGGTGGAGAATCTGCTGTTTATTAAGTTATTTGACTTCAGCTTCCAGTCACTGGTAATGATGTGTTTTTCTCCACTATGCTAAAGAGCTCAAAGTCTTTTCTTACCATGGAGGTATTTATCTGCTATAACCTAGTATTCCTTCTCTTTTTCTGTTTGAAAAAAAGACACCCACAAAACCCAAGTGAACTGAAATCCTTTAAATTTGTCGCTGCATGCGTTTTCCTCCCAACTCAGGTTCTGTGGCTTTTTTCCAAATCCACTTTTTCAGCATTTTTTTCTGAAAACGTGAGCTGGCTGCAGCATGCCAATGCCGTGTCTCAGGAGTGTTTTGTGAGCTGAAATATTACCTCTATAGGGTTACTCTTCTGGTTATACACCACATTTACATACTAAGCCTTCATCTGCAGCACTGATTTCCTTTTCACTGGATTCGCTCACTGTGGCAAACCCTTTGCAGGACTGTTTCTTTCCACAAGAGTTCATCATATGTTTCTTGGTTGTAGCTTTGTAACTTGGTGTTTTTTAAAGAAAGTTTTGTTTCTAGCGTAGGTTGAATATACCAAACCCTCCTGATCGCTTTTCCCAAGTGATTCATATCAGCTATGGAGCGTTCTGTCAATATAGAACTTGTGCGAATTTTGTCTTAATTGATCGTGTAGACTCACAAATAAAAGGTGTTTTGTGATAGTGGCTGTGCCTTTGGGGAGCTCCATGTTAATCTGAGTTATGTTGTGATATGTTCTTCTCGAAAGCAGGTTGTGTTTTGTTTTTTTTTTTTTTTCTTTTTGAGATGTCACTTAACCAGTTCTTCACCTGTTTAATTGGTGCTATTTTGTCGTCAGGCTGTCATAGAATACTATCCATAGAAGATTGTACCTGTATGTGGATATTTTTACCAATTGCAAGTATGAATTTTGTCAAAGAATAAAACCAGATTCTTTTGAGGTCAGGTCAATTTTCTTTAATTTTATATCCTATTACTTGTTATATAGCTCTGATGTATCAGTTGAATTTAATTTATTTTTTTTCTTAAATTATCTTTTTGCTTAGGACTGCCATCATTCTAACCTTCCTAGAGCTATAAACACTGTCTCACTAGCTCTTTTGGAATATAGTTGTAACATTAGTGTTCATTCAGACTTCTGAAATTTCCCCAATATTTTCAGAATTGCTAAAAATTCATGTCAGTGGGCTGGAGAGCTGCTTGGACACTCCTGTGAGAACCCTCTTCTGTGGTGTTCTTTGGTCCTGCTGACCAAAAATATTTATGGTAAAGTAATAATTGGTTTAAGGTTGTAATGGACTGAGCAAAGAATTAATCATTCTTACAAGGTACAAGCAGATCATTCCACTTCTTTACATATGCAGAATTACTTATTGAATGTATCTGCCCTATTGTACTATCAGTGTAGATCAGATTCCCTTTTCAGTTGCACACCTCTGTGAGGGCTAAGATGTCTTTTGTTCTTAGAAATTCCCCACCCTCCCCTGCTTTATTTTTTTTCCTGTTGCCAAGAAGTGTCTTCATCCTCACCTACCAATTTTTTACACTCATTATTTGAGAAGGCATAGAATTTCTTATCCCTTAATACTTTTCTTCTTATGTATGGCTTCTTACTTCTAATGGCTGTATTTATTGAAATCTATTTTATTGCCAAATTGAAGTAGTTATGACAATGCCTTCTAGGTATTACATCCTGCCTGGACATGCGAGTACAAGATTTTATATTTTTTCCTGTGTACAGTGACACAGACACACAATTTATTACATTTCAGAGCAGAGTAGGCTTTTGCTTTTAATATAGCATGTTTCAAGGCTTGGCTAAATAAAGCTTAGCTCTTTATTTATTTTCTCCATTCTTTGATCATAGGCAGTACAAACCATAGGGCATACTTTGGTTTTACATATAATACCAAGTAGTACTGGAAATATGAAAGGCAAGTATACAGAAATAAATAATTCAATTTACAGTAGGAAATATGAAGGGCAGACTTGCAGAAAAAAAGACGAATATCATTAACCTACTAGTAAATACCGTAGCATACTTAGGTCATAACTTGATTGGAGTTTTTGTGGCTCAGGTCTGTAGAAACTGTTCCCCTACAGCTAATTTGAGGCAAGATGCAAGAAGGAGATATAAAAAGAACCGGATTGGAGGGGAAGCTGAAAGCCACAGAAAGAAAGTTGTAATTTAGTCTCGCTAAGAGCAGCTTCTTGACTAAAAATGATCTTGTTTATTTTGTATAAAGATAACATTTGTTAGGGTAAACTTTCCTGAGGAATTAGGTAAACAGTGAAGTGTATCAGTTGACCAGTGAGAACTTTCTCGAGGCACGGCTTCCAGCACAGCAGCTTCTGCAAGACACCGAAGGGGCCGAGACTCCAATTCCTCTGTGAAGCTGTATTATTGATGGGGGAGATCCTCCAGCTGTACCAACACCACCGTGAACGTGACCATGATCAAACCGCTTCTACGTCTAGCGTGCTGTGAATGCTGTTGGAAAAGAATGTATTAATATTTTAACGTAAAAGTGTCAAAAATGCCGAAGAATTCCATACAAGTTGAAGACACAACAACAAAGGACTGAACCTGGGTTTTGGCCCATTGAAAGAAGTGGTTGATAATTAAGTTATCCCTGTGTTCCAGCCTCTTACTGGCTTATGGGAACTCATAATACATTTGAATATATCTCAAAGAGTGATAACACTAATGTATTGAGTCTCTAGTTGGGCAGGCTCAGCACTCCACGCACGTAAATGAGTTTCGTCTCGAATTTCTGGATAAAAGCTCAACCTCTCATTTTTTCTAAATGTTTTCCACGACATCATATGTGAGCCATTGAGAAAGTACTAAGATACCTGTTTCCAAGCAGTGATTTTATACAAGAAGGCACTCTTGAAAGTTTACAAACAGTGAGATTGCTTGAAATCCTGTTTTTCATAACTAAACATCAGCCACTCTAAGAAATGAACTTGTTGTAAGCGTCACTTACCAGTACTGTTGGTTGCAAATCAAGATTTTCGTGTTCTGGAAAATCCTTGTCTTTGAGAATAGTGTTTTGATTTGGGCTGTAACAAGGTGTTGAAGTTTAAAATTTCCAGCAAAATGAAAATTCTTTCCCCAAGTAGGACTATCTCTACCCCACACAAACCCCCCATGTACGTATTTTGTTTTGGAGTTCATATCCTGTCATCAGAGAGAGCCTTTAGACTTCATAGGGGGCAGGAGGAAAGCTTTCCAGTGTTTTTTTTCATTGAACATGTTGAGAAAACACACCTTTAAAGTGCTCTAGCTCTGCTGAATCTGCATTTTCTGACACCAAGGTTGTGTTTTCTCCTTTGGAATACTTTTTGGCTAGATGAGCTTTTCAGTCACATCACCCTTTGCATTAGTATTCTAGTACTGAAAACAGTAAAGAAACATTTTCAACATTGCTGCAGAGACTGCCCAAGTTTTCAGGCCTCTTAAGTAATGAGAATTATTCGGTTAAGTGAAGCTGAATCCTATAATAGAACATCTCACAGAGTTTTCATCCGAGAGGTAAAAAAATAGTAGATTTTGCAGTTATACAAAAGAATCTCTGTAGTCACAGTATTTGAAAGCTATTTTTATAGATATTCCAATCTGTTGTTGTCACTGATATTATAATAATTATAATGTGCCATTTCTTTCTCCTGTGTACTTGTCCTTTGAAGCTATGTATGTTAAAAACAAGTCTATGTAGCGTTCTGCTTAGACAAGAATATTGGGACAGAAGACAGTTTGAATGTAAGTGGAATTTAAATTCTGAATACACTTTTAGAAGCAGAAAGTGGAAGTGGTTTTGGTCTGACTAGGCTTCCAGTTGCCCAGGTGACTTCAGCAAAAGAGATTTAAGCTTTTAAGTTACTTAAGGCTTCTTGTGAATGGATTAATCAGTTTGTCCTTTTCTACAACTAATCAAGTTTAATTTTTAATACTCCATTATTTACTAACAAAAAGTCATAGAATCCTTAAGGTTGGAAAAGACCTCTAAGATCAAGTCCAAAAGCCACCCTCTGTATTCCCTTGAATCTGTCTTTTTGGAACATTTCCATTAAAGCCCATTCAGCACAGCAGGGGGACATAAATCTCGGTTCTTTGCAAGAAATGAATCAATTTGAAATATTTGATTTGTTATATTTTAAATGCAGAAACTGTGTCTGTCCTATGCAGAGCTGAGGAAGCTGATATTACGAGTTCTGTGATCTGTTCAAACAGCAAAAGTAACTTCCAAAGACTTAGAATCACAGAATGGCCCAGGTTGGAAGGGACCTTAGAGATCATTTAATCCAACCTCCCTGTCATGGGCAGGGACACCACCTCTTGACTAGACCTGGCAACACATGGGGACCGAGCGGGAATCGAACCCGTGACCTCAGTGTTGTCGTTGTTGTCAGCCCCACGCTCAACCGACTGAGCTAACCAGCTCCCTAAACTTCTTCTAAAAATTTAACTTCCAGTTTAGGCTATACAGTAAAATACCACTACAGAATCTTAGTAAACGCTGATTTTGTTTCTGTTGTAGTACCATAATATTAGTAGCAAAAGTGTCTTTTCCAAGGGATCCATGTTAACAAACATGAATAAAACCTCTTGAAAAGTAGCATAAAAATCTCTACAGTTTTAATTTGCTCGAGTAATCTGGGACAGATAAATATATCTGTTGACATATTTTTAGAAATAGAGAATAATTAAGTTAATGCATATAAATGGAGAAGAGGTGATGTCCTCTGTCATGAAATTTAAATTTCTTGAACATACTGAATCGTCTCTCTTCCTGATACAAAATATGATGAGCTGAGCTAAGTTCCCTGTACTCCACTCTTCCTGTGAGTTTATATCCGACCTATTACATATCCGCCACGGGATGCAATATTGCATCTGTAAGCAAGATGGTGCTAATATATGGAGGTGAAATTTATTTATGGCCAATATTTTGCTAGAGAATAGAAGGATAATAGGTATTTTCTATTAAGATGACCAGATCTCATGCTTAAACTCCTGGAAGCAAAATCTGCAGTTGCTTTAACATAGGCCACCATATTTATTGAGAAACTTTAAACATAGGTCCAAGTTACTTTTTTTCTTTCTTTTTTTCCTGCATCTGTATAAGAAGTCATATTATGAATATGATTATTTCAGTTTTTACCAAAATAGGAAAGGATTAATGTGGAACTTTTTTTTACATTGTGCTGGAATACTTAAGTATAATAAATTTGTCATCCGTGCTTGATTTTTGTAAAGAATTTATCGATTTGCTTCGTAAATGGTTACATGTGTTGAGTGTGTAGATAACAAAAGATTGTGCAGGCTTTCAAGGGAAGGTATAAAATAGCAACTGAAATTACACGCGAGAAAAATCCAGAGTGAGTAGGAGAATATTCCTTCCATTTGTAAAATGATTAATTCTTGCAATTAAAATCCACAGATGAATCTCTACAAGGAAGTTACAGAATAGCAAACGAACAAGTGCCATTTGTTCCTGAGGTGTTTTTGTTTTATTTTTTGACTGGGATCAAAGTAAGAGAGATCCATGCATTTTTGTTGCGGCACATGAACTCGTTCCTAGTTCTTATACAAATAGTCATGAGTGCTTACTATAATCAAGTCGGAAATGCAAATTGGGAATTACAGCTGGCTTGATCTAATTTTAAACATGTCTGTTATCTCTGTAATCGACATTTCCAGCGCTTAGATGCTACGCAGAAATACTTTTAAGAAAAAACCCCAAATTGTCAGGAAGTCTGTGAATGAAGGAGGATGAGGCTGTGTGGGGATACAATAGAAGTAAGTAGATGTACACGAATATCGTTGTTGGCCGGGAGCGCTCGTCAGAAGCCTCGGGGGCACTCAGAGCTGTCACTTGGGCTTGGGTGGGCTGCCCGCGCTTTCTGTAAAATTCAAGCCTGTTCCATTCAGCTGACAAAATGTTTTGGACTTGCTAAATATTGTTTCTGGGTCACAGCTGATATCTAGCAAGAACAGGAACATTGGGAAAAAAAAAAAGAGAGAGAAAAATACTCTTGCTGCCTTGTGATGTAATTGTACTAGAATGGCTTGGGGAGAATTCAGTGCCTGGCTAAGAGAGCATGTGGATCCCTGGATGCTTGAATCTCTTTTTTCACTCTTAAGAAGTTTTTAGGTGACTTGTGTCCTCGAACAAAGTTTTTCCTTGTACTTGGCACTGGTGAGGCCACACCTTGAGTGTTCTGTCCAGTTTTGAGCACCTCGATCCAAGAGAGATCTTGAGGGGCTGGAGCAAGTGCAGAGGAGGGCGACGGAGCTGGGGAAGGGTCTGGAGAGTAAATCTTGTGGAGAGCGACTGAAGGAGCTGGGGCTGTTGACCATGAAGAAGAGGAGGCTGAGGGGAGACCTCATCACTCTGCAACTGCCTGAGAGGACCGTGTGGAGAGGTTGGGGCTGGTCTCTTCTCATGGGTGATTGGCAATAGAACAAGAGGGAATGGCTTCAAACTTCAGCAGGGGAGGATTAGACTGGGCCTTAGGAAAAAGCTTTTCCCAGAAAGAGCAGTCAGACCCTGGAACAGGCTGCCCAGGGAGGGGTTGAGTCCCCATCCCTGGAGGTGTTAAAGGTCGTTTAGATGAGGTGTTGGGGGAGATGATTTAAGGGTGAGCTTTTAGAGTAGGGTTGATGGTTGGGCTTAGTGATTCCAAGGGTCTTTTCCAGCCTGAATGATTCTGTGATTCTTTTGTGCTCAAGTTCAAACCCTTGCATTCAGACCTGAGCCTGAGAAATGCTGGGTCAGTGTGGGTCAGAGCAACAGGACTGTACTCGTGCTTTCTAGGTGCTAAGGAGCAGTCGGGATAAAAGTCCTGAGCAGGATCGTGTTCTACTTGTGCTCCTTTGTGTATGAAAACCAGCATCAACCTTATATGGACGTTATTACTCTGCATGCTTTCCTTGTCTTCTGAAGTGTGCTTCTGGAACATTTTCTACAGCCTTACAAATACTTGTTGGCTTTCCTTGTCCTAATTTGGTAGTTACTACCAACAGTATTTTTGTTTACAGATTCAGCCTAGGAACTGGAAAATACAAGGTTTGTCTGGGTTCAATATTTCCCTTCAGTTGGCAGGGTAAGAGTTAACATTTTATTATTAATTTTTATTATATTTAATTACAATTCCCTTAATGTGACCAGAGAAACTATCGCCTTGTTTCTCAAGGAGTCTTCCTGCCATGCCAGCCAGAGTTATTTTATGGTGCCAGGTGATCTCAAATGCTACAGCATAACCTAATTTACATGACCAAGTAATATGGAAACATACATTATGTCTTGAAGTAGCTGAGAAAGCTGAGTGGCTGTAGTAGCCATGGTGAATTTTATGTGTTGTTTTGTTTTTTTTGTTTGCTTCAAAGTAGCAACATTACTCATTATTAGCCTTCGTGTGGGCCTGAAGCTAGATATCTGTTCAGAAAACTACAAAGTTGGTGGCAGTGAAAGAAAAATCATGACTTTTTGGACAGATTCAAGACATGAAAAGTGGTGTGGTTTGGATGCAAAAGGAGCAGACTTGCAAACACAATTAAATTGGGAGCTATAATGATGACACAAATGCTTTTTGAGGCTCTACACTCCATGTTCTTATTTGCTTCTAGTTTTAGAACTGTTTTGGCTTGACATGTGGCTGAAGTTGTACTCTTTAGCTCAGATGCTGCAAGGGACTGACTTTGGATTGACAGATCATAGAATCATAGAATGCTGGGGGTTG
>NW_009732723.1:234-6498 GCF_000703405.1 Apaloderma vittatum | reverse complement strand
TAAACAAAATTATTATTATTATTATAGTAACAAACAAACCCAGAAAGATGTCTGACAAAAGAATTTAACTGAAACAGAGTTAATATGAACACTAGTGCCCAAATCCCTATTTTCATAACCTTCTTCAAGTCAAGCAGCCTGCGACCTCTGTGGCAACACTTGAAGCAAACAATAAATCCCAAATTTTAACTTTCATTCACTTGTTGGCAATGTAACTTCAGAATTAAAATATTTAGTGTTTTCTTTGAATCAGAATAGTATTAACACAGCTGTAAATACTTGTCCTATATATCCAAATGTTTGACTTGGGCCTATACAAATTTTCTAGCTGTAGTTACTACGGTTGCAACTTAAAAAATGGATATTTTTAATATATTGTCAGCCAGTCAACACGGTATTTACAAACGTCTATAAAAATCAGTGGTTTATGTTCATTGACTTCCCTAATTCCATGAAATATTTTAAACTGCTTTAGTATTACCCACGCCAGAGAAGCTTGTTACAAGTGGCACAATCTCTGCTCAGCATCTCTAGGACCATCACACTGTCCCGATGTTACCTTTCGATACAATCCCATTTCTGCCAAAAGCTTTCTTTTGAAGTCTGGCAAGAGCTTCCAACTCCCAGTTAAATTCTATTTATTAGACTAATAAAAAACATACACATAAAACAGTCACATAATTTAGAGTCTTCCTGTCAGGCAGTTTCAGGCTCTGGCACAGCTCAAAACAATTAGAAGACCAGAAATCAGATTCTACCTTATTTTTGAAGTGCACTTCAATGGGCATAATGAAGCCTGCGTAGCCAGACTCCTCCACTTTGTAAGGGGGCTCCTTGCACACTGAAAAGAGAACAGACAAATGTTAACTTTGAATATGATGCAACTGAACCTGAGCCAAAAAGAAGTTGCAAGATGAGAAACGCGCCTCTGACAACTCAGGACACATTTAAAACACTGACCTTTGTTGAGGAAGAAAAAAAAAAAAAGCCAAGTAAGATGGTGGTCAAAGCCTTAGTTAAGAACATAAAAATCTGTTCTTAGCTCCTCCCATGGAGAGGAAACATAAAACACTCCATGCCAGAGGCTCTGTAAGATTCTCTCCCTGCTTTTGCAGTGAGATACAATTACATTTTTGTGCTGTTCCACAACAATGCATACTGCCAGCTAAAGCTGTCTTGAAAAGAAAAAAAAAAAAAGAAGATCCAAACAGTGCGAACTGAAAGAGTACGGAAAGGTAAAATTTACTTTCATGATCCTATTTATTAATCAAAACATTATACCACATAAGTGGATTTTTTTTTTTCCTTGAAACGCTCTATCTCTGTAATTACGTAACAGCCGCGCTACAAGCTGCTTTATCCCGACGTCGTAACAAACCTGAAGGGCAGGTATGTGCTGCTATTTATTTCGCACACAAGGAAACGCAGAAAGGTTAAACAGTTTGCCGCTAAGGTCACGGCGCTGCTTAGTGCAGAAACATCGCTTACAAAACCTCATTGCTTCGAGAAATTTATCTGCGTGCTTCCTGCCTCAGTTCCCCCCGGCCTGTTACTTGCTGTATCTTCACGGTACTGAATCTTTCCTATCAGCTCCCCCTGCATTTCAGCGCAGCGACCGCCGACTCGGAGGGTTCTAGATCATTTCTTTGGCCGTGACAGAACTATACGCAACAGCTGCCAGGAGAAACATGAGACGACCAACCCAGATCTTCTCCCTCTCACGAACCGGATACACTTGCATATTATTTACGCACTACAATATATGTAAATAAAGTCAATTAGGTAATTAGAGGAATTCGGTGCAAATCTTTGTACTTTCTCAAAAGAATTCCAAGTAATTAATATGATTAGGAAGCAGCACCTCAAACCTAAGAAGCACACAAATTATTTTTCTTTAATGTAGATATATTATCCCCAGCTCTAAGCACTTCTACCATCATTAAGGCACTAGAAAGCAGTACTCAAAATTCAACTGTGGAAAAAAAAAAGAGCATATCTAAAAATAATAAACATCTCTAGACTTCCTTTAACTTGAGTTTCATATAAGAACCCTATCATTTAGGGGGAAAAGCCTGAAACCAAAGAACAGTGCCAATATGGCAGCCGGAATCTCAAGACTATTATCTGCCAAGCCGCCTTTGTTCCTTTGCCACTCTATTCTAACAAATTAAAATTACTACACAAGCAATCTGCTGGCAGCGCTAGCCTACCTTCACCAGAAGATCTGGCTCCAAGGAAGAGCGAACCATCTGAAGAAACCCTTCAGATAAATCTAGAAACAGCACGCATAGGTCATACCATTTAACCCAGGCACATTCCGCTGGTGTTCCCAGCAAGCTTAAGTCGTGCAAAACCTAGAGATTGGCAAAAATCGTCTCTTTAAAAGTAGAGGACGTGGTGACCGACTGAGCAAAGACCGTGCGCTATCCCAGCACGGTTGTTTGTAATAAAGTAATTACAGCAGATGACAAGAATTGCAGCACAGCAGATTGTAACTTTTATTCTATAAATTAGGTTTCAGCTCAGTATTGCACTTGCTTATCATACATCAGTTTTACTACATCAATTTGAAGGAGATATTATTAACATACAGACTAGATTCACATCCTTATGAGCTGAACACCTCCGAGTTTCCACTGTGGACTCTCACAAATAACCAACGTAGCAGGTAGCCCTAAGACAGCCTGCGTGACCAGCAGCCTTCCAGAGAAATATTTCAAAGAACGCAGGTTACGAAGTAATTTACAGCGAAGCTCTTGAGCAGCCAGCATTCCTTCTAACCCTACATATTAACAACAACACTGGAGATGCAGTTACACAATCTTAAGCAAATCTAACTCGGCGCTGCTGCCGAAAAGGGCAATTCCTGCCTCTCCACCTCAGCCATGCGTTCTTGCTGCACCGGGTCAAGAATAAGGTTTGTGTTGCTGCGCAGTCGGAAAGAGCAAAGTAAGATCCAGCAGAAAATAACACGACAATTCGTACAGCCTCCCCGACCATGCTGACTGCAGAGGACTCGCACACATACGTGTGGCTGGAATGTACAGCGAGCGGCAAAGAGACCATCACCCCTTTGACATCACTGATTTCTGCTGACCCAGCATCTGCGTCTAGAAATTGCAGGAATCCTCACGGCTACTTAATGACAAATGCAGAAGTCTACACGCTCCAGTGTGTACACCAACCCCGTACCTGAGTATCACCAACCACATGCTTCCAGCTTGTGTTGGCAAATATTAAGAAATCAAACCCATTTCTCCTGTTTTGTAACATGAATTATCTTCTGCTGTCACTGTCTTGAGAGCCTGCATGTCCTAGCGCTTAAATAAGAGGAGAAAGCACCTCACCTCCAGCCCTTTGATCAGAAGAAAGGTCCCATTCTCCCTGACCTTCCTCAAACAAAGACAGCAAAGGTTAGAGCTGAAGTGCACGCAAAGTACATTCTGCTCCTCTTTAAGAAGATATTTTACAGAAAAGTGACAGTCCAAGACAACCTTGACTTGCGAGATGCTCTTTCATACAGAGAAGACTTAATAACGAGTCTTCAAAAATACACTCACCTCGTTTGGGTTTTGGGAAGCTCTCATGTAGCCGAAAGACCACCCTTTCCACAAAATGCTGGATGTCGCATTGCTCCGGGCCCCGGACAAACACCATCCAGTCATGAGTAAACCCTTCAGTCGTGGGCTTTTTCCGCAGTTGGGCTCGGTGCCCCAGCTCCAATTTGACTTGGACCGTGCACTGGTTTAGGACAGAAGTAAAACCGTAAGTAAAACGAAATGGCTTACATGTGAAATGCATAATGCTGAGCCCCACCGACAGAAGATGCTAGATCACCGCAGGGGAGGAATACAACAGCCTCCACAGAGAGATTAGTCTCATTCTGAAAACTACAGTGTTGTCAACAGAAAAGGTCTCATAAAAATAGCTCCCAGCACCATTTCATACCTATTTTCTGCCTAATATTAGCATCGTAGAAAAAGTAGCTTTAGAAGAGGTATAGGTTTATCTGCTTCACTTATCTAAATTGTCAGCAAAGCCCTAATTGCGGAATCTTTATTTCTAGAAAGTGTCAGAGACAGAACTTGATGTTCACAGCTTACAGAATTCACAGCGCTGACAGAAAACTAATCTTAAACCAGGAAAAATTAGATCACGAATGGGTGGTTTATGATATTCCCTAGAATATGCAATCCGTGAGAATAAAACTATAATGTCCCTTGTGTTCTTTTAAATAAATTTTATTAACGCGCTTTCAAAGACCAAGTTAACACACAGCATGCCTGTACAATACCCAGCTCTAAAATGACCTAATTCTGATTTGTGCTCCCGAATCCTACTCTAATCACTAAATAACACTGAAGGTGTGTTCAATGTCTCACTCAAAGCACAAAAATCCCATTAAACGTCTTAAAAAGACCAGATGAAATTAATTGTGAAGATCCACACATTACTGCAGACTTCACAGCAGAAGAAAGCAAATGAATGAAACAGATGGAACAGGGGAAAGGCAAATGTGATTTACACACAAGTTAAAGCAAGCAACTCTTAGGGCAAGATTTGCAGGGACAGGGTATAACAACACCTAAGGTATCCAACTACTTACTAATTTTGTGCACGTATGTTATACAAACCAGACCAGCAGCATCGCAATCTCACCAAGACTCATCAAAACTGAGCTTCAGCACATGGAAGCTTCTAAAAAAGAGGGGGCAGCTTTTAGTGCTTACCCCCTTTCTTCACATAAGACTTGGAAATAGCATCTTCTTGTCTCTGGCAGTTCTCAGTTACCACTGGGAGAGGCAACAGTATTTGTTATTACCCATATTAGAGGCAGACATGGAGCCAAACTGAGGGCATGTGGAAAGAGAAAGCTTCCTTAGCTCTAGACCAATGTCCTCGTTTTCCCACTGAGGAACTGCAACAAGGAGCATGACCACGATTAACGCTCAAAAAATGCTGTGTGTATCCAACCTGACTGCTTATGGGAATGTGATTTTCAGAGCATAGTTAATACTTCCTAAACCCAAAAAACTCAGTCGCTCTATCTCACATTGTTTTCTTTCCAAAAAGATCACACAGGAGATCTACCGAGTACCAAGCATGAAAGCTCGACGTCCCAAATTGCAGCCCAGTTCTAATTTCAAATACAACCCTTAACGCGCTCTTTCAAGGCAGTCACTCTCATAGCAAGAAACCTTTAGCTGCCATCCAATATATCAATTCTAAGACACAGAGATGAGCTCCTCTAATTGCTTCACCAGCATTACTACAACATTTCTTTACCTTCCTCTGCAAATTTGCCTGGCAGGCCATTTTTCCCCCCATTCTACGCCTTAGGGCTTATCTACACTGGCTCCATCTCGCTCTTGGGCTAAAAATGAAGGTACGCAGGCAGCTGCTCTTTCATGTCGTATTAAGGAATAAGAAAAAGGGCAAGGTGCGGTTCTCTCAAAGCACAGCAATCTCTCCTACAGCGGAAGAGCATTATGTGGAGACCGTCTGCCTAAATCCTAAGCTCGCAGAGCAGAGTGCTTGCAGGCCTGCTTTATCTGGGATACTTCCCACAGTGTTCACACAAGCGTTCGCATCAACGGAGCCAGTCTGTTCCGCAGCTTCACGTTATCGATTCCATAATTACCCTTTAAATTGTGCTACTGTTGCCAGTTACTACCCCTCTCCAGAGAAGTGCAAATGACTGTCAGTCTACAGAATTTGCCTTTCTAGTTGAAACGGCTGAGAAATTTTAGCTGAGAAACAGATGGGACTACGTGGAAGAGAACAAAATTAAACATAAAAGAGAACTGTTTAGCTGAGAGTGAAAGTTGTACTTGCTCTACTCCTCACATATCGGTCCAATTAACAATCGCTACGAATTAAGCCAGAAGTTGAAACACATTTGAAAACAAGATCTCCCAACATAACAAAACATCCAAAGTAGCTCCAGTAAAAATTGAGAGGATTCTTCTATTTTTTCTTCAAGCGTGTCTCTCAACAAAGGGAAATCAGGATCCTATTCAAACAATTTGTAATAATGCAAAGGAGTCTGCTTTTCAGCTTCCCAATAAACACTCTGAAGGGCTGTTCTGGGTTTCTGTTTGATGTGCTAATTGCCTGAAAGCCATAATCAGCTTCCATCCGCTCTCCTTTGGCTGATTATTCCAAGGATAGCGGGGCTCACCTCCTGAACCTCAGGCTCGTAGGTAACCTGTTACCAGCTCGCACACAAAAGGCCTGCTCTAGATCACCTCAGGTAAACTTCCA
>NW_009732723.1:0-203 GCF_000703405.1 Apaloderma vittatum | reverse complement strand
CCCCCCCCCCCCGCCGCAGCACCCCGTCCGCTAACAGCCGCCTTCCCACCGCCTCCCCGCAGCGGGAATAACTCTGCCGGTGGCATTAACCCTTTGCACCGCGGCTGGTGGGGGTAGGAACGCCGGCACCACCCCTTCCCCGTAAATAAGCCCGGGCAGGAATTTGCGGGAAATGCTGCTGCCACCCCCCGCCGCGGGCGAGG